>NC_090240.1:33434846-33612346 GCF_024489055.1 Chanodichthys erythropterus
TGCTGTGTGTAGTTTTTCAATGACCGCGGGTTGAAGTGACCCCAAATATCATGACGTTTAGACCCTGGAATGCAAATTTTACCAGAGGAACCCTGCCAAAATGCTTTTTTTACCTCCCAGAATGTGATTTTTACCAGGGGAACCCCCCTGGTGAGGCTAGTTTTGAGAAGAAATTGGGCGGGTTTTGTTGTGAAAACCTGGCAACCCTGGCCCTTTCAGACCAAAAGTCCAAATGCAAAAAGGAAAAGCAAATTCACACCTGTACAGTAGAGGGCGCAGCTCAAACAAACATTTCAGCTGTGCTGCCATTCTGGATTGTAGAAGAATAAGGCCCCGTCCACACGGAGACGCGTTTTTGTGAATACGCACAAATTTTATTTGGGGATAGGCGTTTTGTCCACACGGAAACAGCGTTTTTGGAAGGTGAAACTGCTGTTTTTTTTTAAACCAGGTCCTAGAATGGATAAATCTGAAAACGCCCTCTTTGCGTTTTCGCGTGGACAGCCAATCCGTATATTTTGTGAAACAATGATGTCATCACCCCACGTGTCGGCCCTAGTTAGACGGCGCTAACAGCACAAAACAGCAACAACAACAGCAATAGCAGACTCTAGATGCTTGTGTTCGTGCTGCAGACGATACTGAGCCAAAATAAAGCATTATTTCTAAGCTTTACTATAGCTTGTATCTCCAAGTCTTATTCGCTGCTTTAAGTGTATCTCTGTGGCAGAATTACAGCGCCACATAATGGTCTGGCATGTACAGGTGCTGGTCATATAATTAGAATATCGTGAAAAAGTTTTTTTTTTTTAATTGTAAATTATTTTAAAAAATGAAACTTTCATTTATACTAGATTCCCTACATGTAAAGTAAAACATTCAAAAGTTGTTTTTTTTTACATTTGTTGATTAGAGCTTACAGCTAATGAAAGTCCAAAATCCAGTATCTCAAAATATTAGAATATTTACATTTGAGTTTCATTAAATGACCATCCCTACAGTATAAATTCCGGGTATCTCTTGTTCTTTGAAACCACACTAATGGGGAAGACTGCTGACATGGCAATGGTCCAGGAGACAATCATTGACACCCGCAAAGAGAGTAAGTCACAGATGGTCATTACTGAATGGGGTGGCTGTTTACAGAGTGATGTATCAAAGCATATTAAATGCAAAGTTGACTAGAAGGAAGAAATTGGGTAGGCAAAGGAGCACAAGCAACAGGGATGACCACAAGCTTGAGAATACTGTCAAGTAAAGCCGATTCAAACACTTGGGAGAGCTTCACAATGAGTCAAATGAAGCCGGAGTCAGCGCATCAAGAGCCACCACACTCAGACATCTTCAGGAAAAGGACTACCAAGCCACTTCTGAAACAGAAACAACGTCAGAAGCATCTTACCTGTGCTAAGGAGAAAAAGAACTGGACAGTGAACAGTGATCGAAAGTCCTCTTTTCAGATAAAAGTACATTTTGCATTTCATGTTGAAATCATGGTCCCAGAGTCTGAAGGAATGGACTGGAGAGGCACAGAATCCAAGTTGCTTGAAGTCTAGTGGGAAGTTTCTGAAGTTAGTAATGATTTTGGGGGCCGTGACGTTTGCTGGTGTTGGTCCATTGTGTTTTATCAAGTGCAAAGTCAGTGCAGCCATCTTCCAGGAGATTTTGGAGCACTTTATGCCTCCATCTGTTGACAAGCTGTATAGAGATGCTGATTTTCCTTTTCCAGCAGGACTTTAGCACCTGCCAACAGTGCAAAAAACACTTGCAAGTGGTTTGCTGACCATAAAATTACTGTGTTTTATTGGCCAGCCAACATGCCTGACCCCTGAATCTATGGGATATTTTCAAGAGAAAGATGAGAAACAGTCGATCAAACAATATATAGATGATCTGAAGGCTCAATAGTGCCTCAGCAGTGCCACAGGCTGATCACTTCCATGCCACACTTCACTGATGCTGTAATTTGTGCTAGGAGCAAGTCATTTGCTGTAATATGTGCTACCGACCAAGTATTGAGTGCACAAATGAACATACTTAAAAGAACTTGAACTTTCTGTTTTGAAAATCCATTTTTTGATTGATCTTATGAAATATTCTAATATTTTGAGATACTGGATGTTGGACTTTCATGAGCTGTACGCTCTAATTATCAAAATAAAAAAATAAAAACTTTTGAAATGTTTTACTTTACATGTAGGGAATCTAGAATATATGAAAGTTTCATTTTTAAAAATAATTTACAATATAAAAATTAACTTTTTCATGATATTCTAATTATATGACCAGCACCTGTATACTACATTGTTTTGAGTCATTTCAGTGGTTTCGTGTGGACGCAGATATTTCTTGAGACGAGGGGGAAAAAAGATCAGATAGGGTAAGCTCCATGCTTCTCAGATGCATGAGAAGAACGTGGCTGTATCAGAAATGGCATACTCCTCATACTCCTCTATTACATAGTAAGTATGTGACAAAAGAAGTATGTCTGAATTGACAGTACTCAAAAGAGTAGGCAAAAAGTACCCAAATGACCTACTATTTTCTGTCGAGATTCTGAAGTGTGCATATGGTGGACACTTTACTATCCCATGAGGCCACAGTAGAGGGTTTATGAACTCACGTTACTTGTAATGCATCACCTACAACACCGCTCACCAAAGCTGCATTTATTTGATCAAAACTGCAGTAAAAACTCTAATATTGTGAAATAATTTAAAATTTTGACTATTTGAATGTCGTAAAATGTAATTTATTCCTGTGATCAAAGCTGAATTTTCAGCATCATTACTCCATCAGTGTCACATGATCTTTCGGAAATCATTCTAGCATGATGATTTGATGATCAAGAAACATTATTATCAGTCACAATTTATTATCAGTTGAAAACCATGTGCTGCTTCATATTTTTGTGTAAAATGTGATTACAATTTGTTTTTTTTTGTTTTTTGTCTGTCACTTTTGATCAATTGAATCCATTCTTGCTGAATCCAAGTATTAATTTCTTTTAAAAAAATCTTACTGACCCCTAAACTTTTGAACACTAGTGTACCTACTAACATTTGGACTTTGCAAATTCCAACACATTGCATATATATTGCATGTGAAAAAATGTATCTGAGATGACAGAAAGTGTTGAGAAATATCAACTATACATATTGCATATCAATACTGTAATTTAAAGTCTAAAGTTAAAAATGAGTTTGATCTATTTAAAGGATCTATTTATATGTGATTAGCTTAGCAGCAAACTAACGCCAGACACTATTAGAATTAAATATTTGTTGAGCTGCTGCAGCATGATTTTTGATATCTTTAGTTGTTGTTTGGAACAATGAAATGAAGCAGTTGCTGTTTCTCCTGTGTTTTCTTTTCAACAGATTTCTCTCCAAGAAGGTCAACTATCACCTGACCATCGAGAAGCCAATCATCTACGATGGAAGTGACTTCCCTTAAAAGTGGCTTTGTGGTGGTGCGTCCTCGTGTGAACGGTGTTTTATTTTTATCCTTATTCATTTCAGACCTGTCCCTGTGTGCCAAGGGTTTCTGTTTCTAAGTTTTATGGGTTAGTATATTATTAGTTTTTATGTTTTTCTGCTGATAGCACAGAGGTTATCTGTTGTGACCTGCGTTTAGTGTCATGGAAGGGTTTCTAAAGCACATGTACTCATTGGAAGAGGATTATTTGCTGGTGATTCTTCTTTTTTAGTTTTTCGTGTTTTATTTTCCTTGTGGATTCAGTATTTTAAAATGATTTCCCAAACACTACAGATGAACTCAAAGCATCATTGATATCAGCAGTTGAAGCTCACATGGGTAAACATGCAAAGATAAGACAATCTCAAATTAAGCTTTAAAAATGGTCAATTCAGAGAAGTCATTTTCATTTCTAGCTGCTTATTAATGCAATGTGAGAATTTTTTTCTGCAAACAAGACAAAAATGGCTGCTGTTTGCAAAGATATCACTACAGATGTCCAACACATGGTACTATATGCCCTTGAGTTTACCAAGTACACAGAAAAAGTTTGTTTTTCATACATACAGTCATGTTAACTGCCAGTATTTTGGCGTATTTTTAAGGTCTCTTTATAACATTTTGAAACCATAATGCTGAGAATTTCATACAGGGTAAAACTGTGTGGTACAAAAAAAGCAATAAGTGTCTTATATGTCTAGCTAACAGTTATTTTTTTCTTTTTTCACTCAAAGCTGGATAATATAAGATGTTTATGTCCTTTAAAAAGTAGATCAGATTCAATTAATTTTGTAGTCCCAAACAGGTGGTCAAATTGCCGACAGTAATATTTAACTATAAATAATACCGTTATATTATATATGCAGAATGCAAATATGGCACTTTTTTAATATTCTCCTCAGTCTATGCAGTCATTTTGCTTACAATACATTGAATGAAATCGCACATACTTTAGCACTTGCACAGAGTATATTTTTTGCAAATCACTCTCATTCATAATATTTTTGACATGTTCATTTCTGTTTTCTCTAAACTGTAGAATATGCATTTCTGAATCCTCATCCTGGGAGCTCATCAAACATTAGTAATATGAACACTAAGGGTGTTAAATGTGCATTTAATGGACTGTCTTTGAAAGCAAATATTGTTTATTCATTGCATGTAAGGTTCACATATTATTTTCCCGGTGACAAAGCTGAACTGCTGCTCTTAAGATTTGTTAATATATTTATATCCCATCTCAAGCTCCTTTTTGAACTATGTGCAATTTTAAATATTTTCTTAATAGGTCTTGTTCTTTTGCAAGAGTAATGGTATTTTAAATAAATTGATACTTTTGAAGTACTTTTTAAAAGCCGTTGTTCAGGAAATTGTGAATAATTCATGAATGTCACTGATTTTAATTATGGTATTTGTGAATCTATGCAATCAATGTTTACAATTTGCAGAACCCTTTAAATGTAATAAAGTTTTATCAGTTCAACATCAGTGCAACAGTTTTTGTACAACACATATGCATTTGTATATATGCGTGCATGTGATGATTAACTGGCTTTTTATATGTACGTTTTTCCGAAATGGGACTAAATGAGCTTTTATCATCTGTATTGGCATTATGTGGTGTGTTGTTGCTCTTTGTGTTGTGGTGTGTTGTTGCTCTTGATCTTTGTAGTGACCCATCCTTCTGCTAGTAACTTGGTGATTAACATGACATTGCTGGGCGACCTTCTCTATGTAAAATAAAATGGCTTTTTCTGGAAATCACATGTTTTAAAAACAAAAAATAATTTCAAAATGAACAAAATTTTAAAAATACAGTCAAAACATCATTACTCTTTCTTCCAAAACTTGATTTTGTCTTACCCTGATTTACTATAGTAAGCCTATTATATGTGTTTATATTTTAGACTTGCTTGGATGGTTCTCGCAGGAATTTGCATACATGCGTCACTCACCCGTGTGTGTTTTCCTAGGAAGTGTTGTCACGTTTGGCACAGAGACAAGAAGGTAAGATCCATATGCAGCTTTAATGGGGTAATCCAAAACGTAAATCCAAAGACAGGCAAGGGTCAAACTCCATAGAACAGTCCATACAAAAGCAAAGAAAACAACAACAGAAGCCGGTGACCGTAAATGAAACCACAATAACAAAAGCAGAAACAAACCAGGAATAAATAGACAGAGACTAATGATGAAACGGGATAATGAGTCCGGGAAGTGGGTTATGGGAATTGAAGTCCAAGTGAGGTGAACAATAGTCCGTGTTGGAGTGCCCTCTGGTGGCTAAATAGGGCACTCCAACTGGTGATCATGACAGTGTGTCTATTTATGGGTATAGATACAGTAATGTCTTCAGCTAGGTATGACACCCAGTGTTCAAAATAGGTATTGCAGTCCAAATTCGAAATTTTGTTTGGCCCGCCCCCTCGTTCAAAGACGTGGGTTGCCAGCAACAATAGGGAGCGCAATTGACAATGAAAGCTGAGCTTAAACACTGTACACTGATGAGTTGATTTATCTGTTTTAATATGCTGTTGTTCATAGAGATATTTAGATGGATTCAGAGGCTTTTAGGTCATGTAGAATCGGCAATTCCCAGTTTGTTTATTGGTTTCCGTGATTGCAATATGCAGTGTTTTCCACCAACTGGCAACCTGTGATGTTGAAATACTATTGGATAAACTGCAGCACATGGTTTCGCACAGACCAAAACAAAGACAGACATTCCGACACGGAACACACATTTTCAAAGTAGAATATCTTGTTGTAGAAATGTTTTTCTGAGGAACAAGTAGGTGAACTTAGTGTGTTTCCTAAATATCTGCAAACATACTGGGGTATTTTTATGCTTTATTAAAGTAAAAAATCTTACATAGAGCCCCTTTAAAGGGGACCTATTATGCCCCTTTTACAAGATGTAATATAAGTCTCTGGTGTCCCCAGAATGTGTCTGAAGTTTCAGTTGAAAATCCCCCACAGATCATTTATTATAGCTTGTCAAATTTGCCCCTATTTGGGTGTGAACAAAAACACGCCGTTTTTGTGTGTGTCCCTTTAAATGCAAATGAGCTGCTGCTCCTGGCCCCCTTTCCAGAAGAGGGCGGAGCTTTAGCAATTGCTCAACAAGAACAAAGCTGGAGAATCTCACGCACCCAAAATGAGGATTGTTAGTAACGGTGTTCAGCCTTACATTGTTCAAACCGGAGTCGACACTGATGGAGAGACTCAGGAAGAAGTTACAACTTTTAGAATGAAACTGGACGTTTCTGAATGGATAGTGGATACATTTATGTAGTTGCTGTGGAGTTGATTCAACTCATCCACTAGTATGTGCCGTCATGTTCATCTTTTGTGCAAAACCCGTATGGACGCCCACTATACATAGCGTACCTGTTTGCCAAACAGAGCCATACACACCAGGCTAACATTTATGATTGCTATCAAATGCTGTGAATGGTCTAATATTTTTTCCCAAAATATCTCTTGGACAGAAACACTTTTTTTAGCAATCAAGCTTGCCCGGGTCAACTTGCAGTCTATCCAAACTAACAAGACTCTAAACAGCGTTCAGTGCTCGTCTGTGCAGCCAACGACAGAACAGTTAGCATGCTTTGCTCGAACTTTTGCCTTGGCGTTAGAACTGACACACCGTTGTCGCTAGCGAAAACAAAATGGCGGTGCCATGGGTGGAAACGTGCAGATTAAGGGGCGGTAATATTATAATAAGATCCCCTTCATACATCACAAGGGGAGCGAAATCTGAGCAGCTTGTTTTTTCACATGCTTGAAAAGAAAGGCTTGCCAAAACAAAGTTACTGGGTTGTCCTATTTCATGTTTTCTGGGTTGGTAGATGCACCAGGGACCCGATTATAGCACTTAAACACGGAAAAAAGTCAGATTTTCATTATATTTCATTTAAAGGAACACTCCACTTTTTTTGAAAATAGGCTCATTTTCCAACTCCCCTAGAGTTAAACAGTTGAGTTTTACCGTTTTCGAATCCATTCAGCTGATCTCCGGTTCTGGCGGTACCAATTTTAGCATAGCTTAGCATAGTTCATTGAATCTGATTAGACCGTTAGCATTGCGCTTAAAAATGACCAAAGAGTTTTGATATTTTTCCTATTTAAAACTTGACTCTTCTGTAGTTAAATCGTGTACTAAGACCGGCGGAAAATGAAAAGTTGTGATTTTCTAGGCTGATATGGCTAGGAACTATACTCTCATTCAGGCGTAATAATCAAGGAACTTTGCTGCCGTTCCATGGCTGCAGCAGGAGCAATGATATTACGCAGCGTCTCTCACAAATGTCTCCATGGTTGCAAGGCACGTTCCCTGTGCAAGCAGGGGCTCACAGGCGCTGCGTAATATCATTGCACTGCTGCAGCCATGGAACGGCAGCAAAGTTCCTTGATTATTACGCCTGAATGAGAGTATAGTTCCTAGCCATATCAGCCTAGAAAATCATAACTTTTTATTTTCCGTCGGTCTTAGTACACGATTTAACTACAGAAGAGTCAAGTTTTAAATAGGAAAAATATCAAAACTCTTTGGTCATTTTTAAGCGCGATGCTAACGGTCTAATCAGATTCAATGAACTATGCTAAGCTATGCTAAAAGTGGTACCGCCAGAAACGGAGATCGGCTGAATGGATTCGAAAACGGTAAAACTCAACTGTTTAACTCTAGGGGAGTTGGAAAATTAGCCTATTTTCAAAAAAAGTGGAGTGTTCCTTTAAGTCTAAGCTGATTATATCTCTTAAGACTAGTGTTGAATAGTTTATGAGCAAAATGGTAACCATATTCATCCGCACAGTCATGCAGAGCCGAAGCACAACAAAACTATGTTTTTCACAAAATGCATGCAACTGCTACAGGACCAAAAGTTACATAGTGTGCCTTTAATTGCAATAAATAAATAAATATACTGAGAGAGCACCATTTAAGTGTTTTTAAAATGTGCATTTACAAAAATAAATAAAATAAATAGATGCTGTAGTGCACCTAAAATGAAAAATTCAAGAAATTTACATTAAACAGGTTAAGCAGTTTTGATAAGATATGCTTGTGTTTGAGGAACATCAATACAGTGATTCAAAAACAGGTTCTCATCCTGTCTGAGAAAAGTAAACTGAGCTGTAAAAAGTGCATTTGTTGCAATTCCCGGCAGCAGAGATGCAATGGTTTTCAACGCGCCATGTGTAGCAGAAGTATTATGAATGATGTGCGCTCCTCTCCTCTCCTCTCCTCTCCTCTCCTCTCCTCTCCTCTCCTCTCCTCTCCTCTCTCTCCTCTGATTGGTCAGACTCGGTCTATAAAGCATTTGATCCAACTACAGCTGTCAGCGCGCGCTGTGGGCAAGACTGGAGACATGCGTTCGTGTGTTCGTGGGATCCTGTGCTTGACATCTCTTACAGCTGTGAGTATGCACAAACTAATTTATTCACCACTGTTCTTTATTAGGAAAACTGAGGTTGACAGTAACGCTACCTAAATACATGCAACTAACGAGATGCATTTCATTGGAAACCTTGTTTTTTATGCTTGCATATATGCTTTTTACAAAGCACATTTGTGTGAGAAGCATCTTTATAACAAGGAAATACTTTTAATGTGTAGTTTGTGGTCCAGCTAGCGAATTCAATTAATCCACGCGCACGGGAAGAGACTGTATTGTGTTTTATTCTTATCTCCTGTATTAACTTTGTATTGTTTAACTAAATATTATTTTGGGCTCTGCGAGAATATGATCTTAATCAATGTGCTTTTAGTTCATTATTGCATTGCATGTTTGCTCAGCCGTTAAGGCGCTGCTTTAAAGGTAGAGTGAGCGATTTGTCCACATCTGGCTCATAGACTCTGTAAACAGAGAAAAAGAGGCGGAAGCGGCCCGCGCTTTTTAGCTAATTAAAATACCTGGTCAAGCAAAAAGACTCTTTGCTGTCAATCATTTTACGTGCGAGTTTCTGTCAGAAGGTTGCCTAATACATCATTTGAGGGCAGGATTTTTTATGATTCTGATGTTAACTTACTCATTTAGCTTACTTTTTTAATTTTTGCCTGTGACCCGATGAAACCCCAGTAAATAAATATTTTAAAGTCGTGTTTAGCAGAGCCCTGCATCTTGAAAAAAAGGCTTGTGATGAGAAACATCACTGTTTTTACTGTGTTCTTGCTGTTCCTATGGATTTTATAACTGTACATAGGGTTTGTTGTTTTATATTTCGTGTTTTAGCTGAGTGGGCGTGGCCTTAAAGAAAGCGAGAATGTTGGCATTGCCCATTTTAGCTATTTATGGAAATGTTTGTGCAAATGTATGTTGGTTTTATCTATCCTATTTATTGATTTCTTTTAACTACTCTTGTTCTTAATCATTATGTTTATCTATTTATTAATCATATGGTGAGGCATGAGTTAATGTTCCAATTATCAAGCAGGAAAATGTGCGTATGTCACTAGAAGATTGGAGGACTGATCAGGGGTTTTGAGATATTGAATAAGGTTATTGAAGTGCTTCATGAGAGCACTGAAATGCTGGCCTTGATAGATGATGAGGAGAGTTTGTAGTTTTAGTACATTGCAGTTCTAGTTTTTAGACTGTTTTTATTGATAACCTGTTTTATTTTCTCTTAACCATATTTATTTGCACATTTTTGCACATCTGCTGTAAATAAGCATCTTTCCAACATTCCTCCATTTTTTTTTTTTTTTTTTTGTCCAGGTGTGATTATCCTGGTGACTGTTCGGGTCCCTATCACAAGGCTTAACTCTTATAAGGTCTTTGGGATCTTTTTAGACCACAAACGACATTTGCTCAAATTAAAAAAAAAAAAAGTTATCTTTGTCCAAATGACATGCAACTGTACAGTTGTACAGTTGTTAACACTTTCTAGATCTACAAAGAAAAAAAAAGTGATGGATTGTTTTTATGTCAGTGTAAAAAAAAAAAAGGCACACTCAGGGTCTTCGGGGTCTCCACAGACCCCAGGCAACAAAATGTAATTTTGTAACAAAATAATTGTTTTTTAAAAAACAAATGTAATTTTACTCTGTTTATTAATGTTTTTACTTCATACTTGTGCAGTTTTTGGAGGATTTGTCATATCTTTTAAATTTATATAAATAAATAAATACAGCTTTTTATGTAAAATTCACTTTATAAAAGACCCACATTTCTAACTTTCATTCATGGGGATAACATGGATAATTTGACATGGTTTAGTGTAAGGTTTTGCCCATCTTTTGGAAAATGCCGTTTTAAAAGTAAAAAAAAAAAATATCACTTTAACCAGTAAATGGCTGTAAATGTGCTATGTGTTATTTGACTGACTGAAAGACATCTTTTCATAAAGTTTCTAAAATTTATGAAATCACAATTATAACAATAAAAATGACTTTTTGTCAAAGTTTAGCATTTTTTTTTTTTTTACTGAAAAAAAAACACATTTTTCAAAAATGTTGATTTTGAGGATGAATTTTGTCCATTTTCTAAGTGGAGTCTCATCAAAATGTAACAATATTGAAAAACAGATTTTTTTCCATTACAAAAAATTATAAACTTTGACAAAAAATAGCCTTTATTGTTATAATTGTGATTTCATAATATTTAGATATGAATCCAACTGAAAAAAACTTGTGAAAAGATGTCTTTCAGTCAGTCAGATAGCACATAGTGGAGCTCTGGAGCCACATACTGGTAAAAATGATAGATTTTTTTTACTTTTAAAAGTGCATTTTCCAAAAGATGGGCAAAAATCTTACACTAAACCATGTCAAATTATCCATGTTATCCCCATGAATGAAAGTTAGAAAGGTAGTTCTTTTATAAAGTGAATTTTACATAAAAAGCTGTTTTTGTAAAAAAAACCTATTTAAAAAATAATTTTAATTTATTTATATAAATTCAAAAAATATGATAAATCCTCCAAAAACTGTACAAACATGGAGTGAAAACATTAATAAACAGAGTAAAAAAAAATAAAAAATAAAAAAAGGATTTTGTTACAAAATTGCATTTTGTTGCCTGGGGTCTGTGGAGACCCCGAAGACCCCTGAGTGTACTTCCCAAATGAAGACCGCACAAGGGTTAATATTACCTAATTTGATGATAAAAACAAAAAATTCCAATAAAGACCAAACTTTTTTCCAGAAAATAAGAATGACAATTTTTAAATGTCAAAGCAGTTAAATGTCAAAAGTTTAGGCTTTAATCAAAATGTATAATTTAACTTCTATGATAAATTATAACTTTAACTTGTTAAATTATTATAATTTAAAATGTATAAAAATGTATTCAAATACTTCATTTAATGTCAAAGTGTCAGAGTTCTGGTGTGTTCTAATCACCACACAAGGAAGTGCAGATACAAAGCCTTCAATTAAACTCAGGAGATAACAAGAGAATCAAAACGTAGGGGATAACTGGAGAACCAAAGCAGCATGAACACACTCTTAAATAAAGACAATACAAGACAAGGAACTAACTGAAGGCTTATATACACAGCAGACAAAGGGAGAAACTAACTAGACACACCTGAACTGAAGACACTAATTAACCAGTAACCACAAGGGAACTAAATAATGGCGGGAAACTGAACAAAGGAACAAAGGAACGTGATAAAATACAAACAAACTCATAAGAACAGAACATAAATGTGACACAAAGAAATACAAGTTTATAAATAAATAAGCCTTTTTCACAAAATCATTTCTGTCGCGGTATGGATGTAGTAAAACACCCACAGATGTAGCAGAAAAGGTCAAGTTTGCATTTTCTTCTGTCACTGACCATAATTCTAACCTTGAAATCAGGGTTAGGCATAAAATAATGTCATGCATGTAAAAAAACGGCTGCGAATTGCAACCTGACTCAGAGGAAGAGAGGAATTTGTTTTTGGCAGTTTTTCTGGTGATTTAAGACTTCTTCACCTCACAAATGGTTGTCGAAAGCAAAAATGCTAGGAAATGCACATCATATGTGAGAAAGTTTTTGGAATCAGCACCTAAAAATGAGTAAGAAACAAGTACTGGATTTCATTCAGAAAATATGATGCAGGGAGGTGTAAAGTATCATTGAGTGTGTTTTGAGGTTCTTCTAATGGCCAGAACATGCTTCCTTGTTTCCCACCGCTGCAAATAATGGTCTTCCTCCATCACCCGGATCTCTGTGTTTTAGCCACTCTAAACTCCAGCACTGATGGAAAACAGAAATTGCAATACTTCTGATGCCAAGGTTGCTGTCTGATGTCGAGTATGCCATTTGCTGTTTCTAAGAAAAGAGGAAAAAACTCTTGTGGAGTGTTAAATTCTCCATGCAGTGTGGATTTGAGAGCAATGACTTCAGATACAGATACAGGCCTATTTGGACAGATGTCTAACTTTCTCTCAACGAAGGTTGTCAGCTCATCTGGATATTTTAGCTTCTTGTGTTTCAAATTGACCTTTAGTTTTTAAACCATCCATTATGCCTGGTGAATGCAGGTGCATGTGGATTTTGTCTCCAAATGAAGGGAAGGCTTCAAAAATGATCTCGCCGTCACAAATAAGTGCACACTCAACTTTCCTCTGGTGCATCTGGTTGTACACTTGCGTGACCATTTCCTTGGCAACTGCACCGAAACCCGCCTATATGAAGTAAATGTGGTTGCAAAAGTGCCATCTGTGAGCTGAACTGGGGGACCCTTCTTGGAAACGGGGCGGTTAATGGATCTGTGTGCTGTCCTGTAGAATGGAGATTAATGTTCTCCAGGGAGGATGCGCAGTTATAATAGAGCTCTCTGTAAGCGAGACAGGTGGTTTGATATGGAGCAGGTGTTTTTTTCTAAGTGCCCATACAAATAAGCATTTTCTTTCTCATTTTCTTTGCAGAAGTACATTAACATTTCAGCCCTTCGGAATTCATCAATGGAATCAGTGGTTCGGTTGGCGTGTCGGCTTTAGATTAGTTGTTGCACAAGGCTTTCTTCAAGATGTATATTCTAATCTGTGCAGGCTGAGACAAGCATCACTATTATTAAGGGTCAGAAAGTTTTTTTTTGTTCTGCTTTATTCTGCAAGGATAATTTCAGCATGAAATGGAAGTTATGATAGTCTTTTCTTTAATATTATATTTATAAATATGTATTCTTATATATTTTATATCTGAGTGAAATGTTTTCATGAACAAGAACAATTTTAGAGCGGGACTTGATTTTGTTCATGGGGAATTGATTGGATGGTTGTGGTTTGCTATTGGTGAATCTCATGTGAGTGACAGGTTGCTCCGCCCTCGAGTTGAGACTCACGTCATGAGAGATGAGATGATGAGGGAGGGAGGGGATGTTATTTTGATTCATGGTGACTTTAAATGAATGCTCTTCTTTATTAATCAAAGAATCCTGAACAAAATGTATCTCGATTTCCATCAAAATATGAAGAAGCACAACTGTTTTCAACATTGATAATAATTAGAAATGTTTCTTGAGCAGCAAATCATCATATTAGAATGATTTCTGAAGGATCATGTGACACTGAAGACTGGAGTAATGATGCTGAAAATTCAGCTTTGATCACAGGAATAAATTACATTTTAAAATATATTCAAATAGAAAACGGCTATTTTGAATCATAATAATATTTCACAATATTACTGTTTTTGCTGTATTTTTTGATGCTTTGGTGAGCAGAAGAAACTTCTTTCAAAAAGAAGGGACCAGAGAGTCTTTAAAGCAGACTGTTTTAATTTGGTGTAAAATGCCCTAGCAACCACATAGCAACGCCTGCAACCAACCAACAACCCTCTAACATCATGGCAGTGAGTTTTATACAGGCTACATTTTCTTCACAAGATGTAAAATTGTCTTTAAGTGAATAATTGGTGTATACTAATTGTTGCTGTCTGCATTACAGCACACATAGTTCAGCTCAGCATCAAAACCAGAAAGTAAAAGCCAATAATAGTATTTATTTGTTTATATGAAATGTATGCTTTAATAGCAGGAGCAGAGAAATAAAAACCAGGGACAGAAGAACATGTTGGGTAAAATATCCACAGCTTGCAGCTCTGAAATCCTCTGAATTCAATTGTGAGTGATGTCTTAGTAACAGCATGAATGCATTAATGGACTCGCTTTTTATTTCATGTCTAGAGAATCTAAAGCATTAGTGACAAAAGCACTGGCTCTCTTCTCTCATTTTTCCACTAATCAAACCGATTGCGACTCTGAGCATGTCAGAGCGTATGGGTCAAGTTTAGTAACCGCCAATATTAGATGTAAATGACAGTGGAACATGGTGGTTGTGCGTAAATATTTTTTTTTATGCAATGAAGTGTGTGTGAGACCTTATGAAAGGATGATTAAATGAGGCTGAATCTTTACAAATCAACACTTACTCAGAAAGATTTTACCGAGCCAACACTGACATTTTGATTCATCATGCATAAATACTAGTGGATTCCATCACTTTAAACAGCATGATAACAGATGAATGACTCTTATAAAGAAATGTCACAGCCATATTTCACTCCAAATCAAAAGTAAAAAACAAGAACATACATTTTGCATAAAGATTTTTTTTTTTGCATTGTGACATTATTTACATCACATTTGAGCACATTTTTCTTCCAAATGCTCATACTTTAGTGTTTAGACCTGAAATATGTGACACATTTAATCATTCACAATTTGTTTAGTTTTCCGAAATGCGAGCTCCAGGCAGCACCTGCGTCAGCGGCCATTCAGTGCTTGTGTACCCACTCATATTTATATATATATATATATATGAATGAGCAATATCACACAAGTAGCCATGCGATATGGCTTTATATCATCACGGCTGCTCTCGGCGGGTACACAAGCACTGAACGCCGCTGCCTGGAGCTCGCATTTCTGAAAACGTCTAAAAAATTGTGAATGATTAAATATGAGTCACATATTTCAGGTCTAAACAACTACATTCTAGCCTAAAAAACTCTTAAAACTACAGTTTGTGGTACAACAAGTGTAGCATTTGTAAAAAAATACGGTGGATTTGCTCGGCCGCCATGACAGTCGCTTTAAGCGAAGTGATACAAACAGTGAAAAGGCAGGAGTGCTATTATCTAGAATATATATATATATATATATATATATATATATATATATATATATATATATATATATATATATATATATATATATATATATATATATAATTTAATAATAAATAAATATTATATAGATAGATATTTCTATATATTTCATATGAATTCATAATTGATATAAATACAAACATGCACACACTTATTTATTTATTTGAAATGAACAATTTCACAATGTACAAAACCTTGGACCAAAAGTGGTCCAAAATTAGGCTTCATTTTCTTAACACAGAATATCATTTATTGTTTTTTTCTCTTGATTTTGAGGTGAAATATGACACAGACAGTTTTTATGAGATTTACTCTGATAATAAGTAACCTAATTCAGCTGTGTCCTGACGGATAACGTAGCCTTGAAGCAACAACTTGATGTAACACCCATATAAAAGCACCCAGGGGAGGCCTTTCTCACAAAATCAATTCTAGTCCAGGGCATTTTGGGATGTTTCTAGTCTAACTTTCTAAAAATAGAGTAAAGCGTATAATGGTTACAGAGCTCTGTCTGGATTACTGCTATCAGAGGAGAGTTTTTGGCAGCTTAGTGAAAACTAAAGGGATGATGTTGGGTGGATAGTGAGTTCAGCTTGACCTGCTTTCTCATGCACTAAAGATTCATCGCCTTTACACTTTATTTTCACCTTTCCTTTCTACTAGCAGGAAAGTATCTGGTGAGGTTACACCCGAGAAGGCTTTTACACACATGCATTGCACTGACTCACGCAGCAAATCAGTGAGAGTTTCTACAGGACACAGAGCAACAGAGCTATTCCGATGTCTTGGATACGCTGCCGGTTCAGAAACATGCGGATGATGACTGGAGGTTATTCTGAAGATGTGTTGCATATTTTCATTTGGGTTTTTGGATAATGGATACCAGGGGAAGGTGACAGCAATGTTTTTCAGGTGAAAACTGACCATGTAAGAAGACAGTTTAGGCTGCTGCTATCTGGAGGGATGACTTATTTTGTAGGCCAAACCCCGCAAATGAATTCACCTTTTACACTTTCAGTTCCATCGTCCTGAAGTGTCCTGAAATAAGGTCTGTGGTTCATACAAGCTCAAGATATTTTCACGTTTTATGACCTAAAATACATCAGTAATATCCTTGAGATTTTTCAAAAGCTCTTGTCTTGTAAAAGCAACACGCAATATGGCAGAACATACGTCCTGCCTTCTAAGTAAAAAAGCCAATCGCTGATTGATAAATTCATTGCATCACTGCAGCTGTCGTTAGAAGCTCTGGTTCCCAACTTCCCAAAGAAACCTGAGACTCGCACTTAGGACTGCACATGTGCATTGCCTGAAAAATAAGCTTTTTAACACTATTTGTGCATAAGGAACAACATTTATGCGACAGGTCATGTCAGATTTTGTTGCTGAGTTCAAATATGTTATTTAATTGTGAGTTCGCTAAGCACTTTTTGAGATTTCAGGATTCCCCAATTCAAATAGATATGACCTCGTCTTGAATGCCTGAAATAGCTACCCGGAGGCGTTGCAAATATGAACAGACTTACCTTGAAAGGGAAAAGTAGGTTGCGGAGTGTACCGTCAAAGAAACAACAGCAAAAGTATAATTTTATGTTTTTTTGATTCAAGACTTTTATTTTGAATGACGTGAGTGAAAGAGTGCCTGAGAAAAATGCGTTGTCCTGATTCAGTATTTGCGGTCAGATGAGATGTCAGGCTATATGTCAGTGACAGTGTCATTATTTTAAAGGTGTCCTAGAACCAGTTTTTACAAGATGTAATATGAGTCTCTGGTGTCCCCTGAATGTGTCTGTGAAGTTTCAGCTCAAAATACCCCATAGATTTTTTTTTTGGTAACACTTTACTTGAAGGGGTGTGCATAAGACTGACATGACATGTGTCATGAATATGAAGGAGGTTTTATGCATGTTTATGACAACTGTCATTAAATGTCATTCGCTCAATTATGTCATTTTTAATGCAAAGATGACATTGTTTGAGATGTCTTTGTTACGACAACTTGACATAAACCAACACATCATAACCTGTCAGTGTCTTTGTCATGACAACGTGACATTAGCAAAACATCATAACCTGTCATAAACATGACATAGCTTTATGGGTTAACATTACATTACATTATTTTGGTAACACTTCAGTATAGGGAACACATATATAAACGATTAACTATGACTTTTCCCTCAATAAACTCTTAATTTACTGCTTATTATAGTTAATTTTTAGGTTTAGGTATTGGGTAGGATTAAGAATGTAGAATAAGATCATGCAGAATAAGGCATTAATATGTGCTTTATAAGTACTAATAAACAGCCAATATTTTAGCCATATGAATGCTAATAGTAATAAGCAACTAAAAGACCCTAAAATAAAGTGCTACCATTATTTTATAACACTGTCATCTTTGTTATGAAATTTGAAATTGTCTATTATCTGACCTTCTGTTGGAGGAAACTTAAGAAAACAACAAACAAACCAAAAAAAAAAAAAACATGAAATGAAAAACAGTCATGACGCTGTTATAAAATTATTTGTCAGAGTATTGTCACTTAATGACATTTTAATGACAAGTTCAATTTGTACCACTGTACTTGAGCTCAAGATACATATTCATGACACTATTATAATGGCCTCATGACAGCCAATGTCAAAACCAACCACATGACAGTTTAATGCAATGTTAACCGATAAAGCTAAATGATGTCAAGTTGTCATGACAAAGACACTGACAGGTTATGATGTATTGGTTTATGTCAAGGTGTCATAACTCAGACATCTCAAACAATGTCATCTTTGCATTAAAAATGACATAATTGAGCGAATGACACTTAATGACAGTTATCATAAACATTCATAAAACCTCCTTCATATTCATGACACGTGTCATGTCATGATTATGAAGGTGTCATGTCAGTCTTATGCACACCCCTTCAAGTAAAGTGTTACCTTTTTTTTTTTAATTAATTTTTTAACTGCCTATTTTGGGGCATCCCTAACTATGCACCGATTCAGGCTGCGGCCCCTTTAAATCACGCGCTCCCCGCCCCTGAGCTCTCGACTATAAAACAGTGCATTTACAAAGTTCACACAGCTAATATAACCCTCAAATGGATCTTTACAAGATGTTCGTCATGCATGCTGTATGCATGCTTCGAATTATGTGAGTATAGTATTTATTTGGATGTTTACATTTGATTCTGAATGAGTTTGATGGTGCTCCGTGGCTAAAGCTAACATTACACACTGTTGGAGAGATTTATAAAGAATGAAGTTGTGTTTATGAATTAAACAGACTGCAAGTGTTTAATAATGAAAATAGCGACGGCTCTCTTGTCTCCGTGAATACAGTAAGAAACGATGGTAACTTTAACCACATTTAACAGTACATTAGCAACATGCTAATGAAACATTTAGAAAGACAATTTACAAATATCACAAAAAATATCATGTTATCATGGATCATGTCAGTTATTATTGCTCCATCTGCCATTTTTCACTGTTATTCTTGCTTGCTTACCTAGTCTGATGATTCAGCTGTGCACAGATCCAGACGTTAATACTGGCTGCCCTTGTCTAAGGCCTTGAACATGAGCTGGCATATGCAAATATTGGGGGTGTACATATTAATGATCCCGACTGTGGATGACTTTTTACTGATTGTAGTTAGGCTTCAAAATTGATTTAAGTTGTTCATTTTGTGAAGATTATCATGATGAAAAACTTTGTAAGAATCATAACTGCTTATTTTCTTAAAAAGTGACATGTGGCCTAGTATGGTGGAATTTGTGCTCTGCATTTAACCCATCCAAGTGAACACACACACTATGAACATACACAAACTGTGAACACACACCCGGAGCAGTGGGCAGCCATTGCTGCGGCGCCCGGGGAGCAGTTGGGGGTACGGTGCCTTGCTCAAGGGTCTCACCTCAGTTGTGGTATTGAGAGCACTGGACATTCACTCCCCTCACCGACAATCCCTGCCGGACCTGAGACTCGAACCCATGACCTTTGGGTTACAAGTCCGACTCTCTATCCATTAGGCCACGACTGCCCCCCAATATAACAAAAGTCAATGGAAAAATCCTATTGGGTTTATGTCAAGTGAACCAGGGTGATGCAAACTTACAAAAATAGTGTCCTCTATAGGTCTTGATTCATAATGCTGTTTTATGTTTAGTGCTTATATTTGTCTTTGTTATTTATTTATATTTTATTTTATTTAATGGCATTGCATCAAGATTGGGGGATTGGTAGAGTCTTCACTGCTTTTACACTGAGATTTCATAGTATGATGAGACAAAACAGGATTTTCAGCAATGCTATTGTTTAACAGTGGCTAATATAGGTTGGCTGGGCTTCTCAGAAGGCATATATTCAGAGCTTGAAGGGTTGAGTTTCATTTAATATCACTCCGTTTGTTTTGAAGGGCTCTCCGTAGTTTTTCATCATGAGAGATGAATAAAAGAATTAGATTTATTGGTTCTTAGGGCAGCCTTGTAAAGAATGTTCCTGGATGGGGTTTTTGATCCTAACTAAGTGCTTGTACTTTGGTTCAAAGCGGGACAGAATGAACTCATGGTGGAAAGTCACCCATCAACGGCTCTCCAAAGCGGTCATCTCTGGAGGGTCTCTCAGGAAGGCTCTTCCTCCGGTTGCTTCATTTTTAAGCATTTCCATCATTTCGCAATTTCACTGTCTCACAGTCAAAAGTCTTGTGGTCACCAAAGCTGCATTTATTTAATTAAAAATACAGTAAAAACAGTAATATTGTGAAATATTATTACAATTTAAAATAAAAACTTTTTTATTTGAATATATTGTAAAATGTAATTTATTCCTGAGATGCAAAGCTGATTTTTCAGCATCATTACTCCAGTCTTCAGTAATGTATTTTATATTAATTAATAAACAAATTGTTTGTTTGAAATAAATGAACAAATGCACAAAATCTGAGTGCTTCAAAATTAGGCTTTATGTTCTTAATGTTAAATATAATGCATTTTTGTTTTTGTTAAAACTTTACAATAAGGTTTCATTAGTTAACCTTAGTTAATGCATTAACTAATAATAACTAAGAATAAGCAATACATTTTTTACAGTCAGTGTAATTAATTACTAGCTATTAATTGCACTTCAGCAGTGTAATTACTGTACTAAATACTCTTTCTGAAAAGTATTGCATTAAATAAACCTAACACCAGTTACAGTATATTTTAATTTACTAACTGTAGTTCATGTTACCTCAATTTTTCTTGTTTTTTGTCTTTCTCCTCTTCTGTTGTCCAACTGTGCTTTATAGACACTGAAAATGGCAAGTGATAATATCAACTGGCAAAACTCTTTCATGCGTCTCTAAGACTTGGAGGATTTAAAAGAAATAGATGGAGAGATATAAACGGCGAGAAAGTCTATGGTTACAATGAGATAAAGCTGCTATATGAGACTAAAGAGCATCATGCAGAGCAAACACACCAGCCTGCCTTCTCTGTAGACTTGTTTATGGTCTTGAACGGTTCAGTGTTTTTGAGCAAATCTTTTAATGAACAATAGCCTGCCGCTGACCTCTATTGTTCATTCAGTGAAAGCTTCCCCTTGTAGCAGAGACGTGACTGTTTTGGAGATTATTTATCTTAAAAAAGACTGACTAGAGCACGTACAAATACACTTACTGAGCGGCCTGTGAAGAAGCATATTGTTGAACTTATGTGAACTCTTCGCATCTCTTTTTTAACTTTTCAAAATATTATTGGCAAAAACATTGAGAGTAAGGATATGAGAGTAATTCTCAGGAAATGGTGGCATTTGTGTGCTGTATAGCCTATATTTACCGAAGAGGATTAGAGCCAAGCAATAATAAAAATATTATATGCGACATTATACTCGTTTAGAGAATTTCGAGAAAAAAGTCTAAATTTAATGTTGAGAATAAAATCATTCAATTTCAAGAATAAAGTTGTTTTGTTTCGAGATAGAACTCATTAAATTTCTAGAAAAAAAGTTTAAAGGTGCCCAAGAATGCTTTTTCACAAGATGTAATATAAGTCTAAGGTGTCTCCTGAATGTGTCTGTGAATCTTCAGCTCAAAATACCCCATACTTTTTTTAAATTAATTTTTTTAACTGCCTATTTTGGGGCATCATTAACTATACACTGATTTTGGCAATGCGCCGCCCCTTTAATTCACGTGCTCCCTGCCACAGAAGCTCATCTCATCTATAATACAGTGCTTTTACAAAGTTCACACAGCTAATATAACCCTTAAATGGATCTTTACAAGATGTTCGTCATGCATACTGAATGCATGCTTCGAATTATGTGAGTATAGTATAGTATTTGATGTTTACATTTGATTCTGAATGAATTTGAGGCTATGCTCCGTGGCTAACGGCTAATGCTACACTGTTGGAGAGATTTATAAAGTATGAAGTTGTGTTTATGCATTATACAGGCTGCAAGTGTTTAAAAATGAAAATAGCGACGGCTCTTGTCTCCGTGAATACAGTAAGAAACGATGGTAACTTTAACCACATTTAACAGTACATTAGCAACATGCTAACGAAACATTTAGAAAGACAATTTACAAATATCACTAAAAATATCATGTTATCATGGATCATGTCAGTTATTATTGCTCCATATGCCATTTTTCGCTGTTGTTCTTGCTTGCTTACCTAGTCTGATGATTCAGCTGTGCACAGATCCAGACGTTAATTCTGCCTTTCCTTGTCTAATGCCTTGAACATGAGCTGGCATATGCAAATATTGGGGCGTACATATTAATGATCCCGACTGTTACGTAACAGTCGGTGTTATGTTGAGATCCGCATGTTTTCCGGAAGTCTTTTAAACAAATGAGATTTACATAAGAAAGAGAAATTAATGGAGTTTGAAACTCAATGTATGTCATTTCCATGTACTGAACAATAGGTTACTTGCGTAACCCCGGTTCTCTGATAGCATTAAGTGAGGTGTCTCACTGTGGGATACGCCCCTTCCGCGTATTCGTCAGAAGCTCTATTACATTAAGCCAGCCCCAATTGGCTGGCAGACGTGACGTCGTGTCAGGGAGTGGCTTCCCCACCCTTAGTATAAAAGGAGCGACACAACGTCACTAAGACATTCAAAACAAGCACACCTCTTCCTCGCTTCACACAGCAAGGAGGGTGATCTGGTGAGACACCTCACTTAATGCTATCAGAGAACCGGGGTTACGCAAGTAACCTATTGTTCTCTTTCAAGCATACGTTTCGGTGTCTCACTGTGGGATATCCTAACTCCCGTATTGCCAGATAGCCTGTCTCGAAGTCTCCTGCCAACCACACCACAATCACTGTATCCGTGGCCGAATGGTCATGACTCGTGATTCACGTTCCGACACTCAAAACTGCATGTGCTAAAGTTTGAGCTGTAACGTCCAGTTTATAAAACCTTGCAAATGTATGCGGCGAGGACCAACTCGCCGCTTCACAAATGTCCTGTATCGTGACTCCTTTAAATAGAGCCCACGAAGTTGACATTCCCCTTGTCGAGTGTGCGCGTAATCCAGGAGGGGACACAAGACCCTTACTGGAATATGCCAACGAAATCGCTTCTACTATCCAGTGCGATAGACGTTGCTTAGTAATCGGCTTCCCCGTACGAGGTTTCGTCCAAGATACGAAAAGCTGATCGCTCTCCCTGAACCCTCTAGTTCTTTGTGTATAAATGCGTAAAGCACGCACTGGGCACAACGCATTCAACTTTTGTTGTTCTGATGAAGCAAAAGGTGGTGGATGAAAGGCTCTCAGCTCAAGAGGAATGATAGCACCAAGTATTTTGGGCATGAATGCAGGATTGGGCTTCAGAACTACCCCTGCATCGCCAGGCATGAACTGCATACACGCTGAGTGCACTGAAAACGCGTGAATCTCGCTTACGCGCTTTGCCGAGGCCAAAGCTAACAGCAGCGCCGTCTTAAATGATAATATCTTAAAATCAACCTTGTCCAGCGGCTCAAATGGGGACATGGAGAGAGCATCAAGCACCAATCCTAAATCCCATGAGGGGGAAAGAGGTTTTGAAACTGGCAAAACGCGGCGCGCGCCCTTCATAAACCTGCACACCAAAGGATGCTGCCCCACAGTTTTATTATCAAAACCAATATGGCAAGCAGATATAGCGGCCAGAAACACTTTTATGGTTGAAAACGCTTTCCTTTGATCTATCAAATCCTGAAGAAATGATAGGACAACTGCCACTGAACACTGAAAAGGGATTTCGCGTTTGGTTGCGCACCAGCGCTCAAACACGCCCCATTTGCATTCATAAAGAGACCTAGTTGACGAGGCTCTAGCATTTTGTATGGTTCTGATAACGCTGTCAGACAGGCCAGTTGTATTTAAATTGAACCACTCACGGGCCAGGCCCATAGTGCCAGGCGTTCTGGATGAGGGTGAAAAATCTCCCCTTCTGCTTGTGACAAGAGGTCTCTGCGCAGCGGGAGAGGCCACGGGTCTCCGTAAAGCATATGTATGATCTCCGCTAGCCAATATTTCCCTGGCCACCTCGGAGCTATTAGTATTAGTGTCAATCCCTCCTCCCTCACTCTGAGAAGTGTTGGGGATATCAACGCTATCGGTGGGAACGCGTAAAGGAGAGTGCGAGGCCATTCGTGCGCCAGCGCATCTATCCCCAGAGGCGCGCTCTGGTCTTTCAGGGAGAAAAACAGAGGACACTGAGCATTGTCGTGGGACGCGAACAGATCCACTGACGCCCTGCCGTATATGCTCCAAATCTGCTCGACCACCTCCCTGTGCAATTTCCACTCCCCGTAGAGGGGATTGCCCCTGGACAGCAGATCCACACCCTGGTTCATGACACCCTGTACGTGCGTCGCTCTCAAGGATAAAAGATTGGCATTGCCCCATAGAATCAGTTTGCGTGCTAACGTGTGCAAGGGAAGTGATCTGAGACCTCCCTGTCTGTTTATGTAGGCCACAACTGTTGTGTTGTCCGTTCTCACGAGAACATGATGCCCCTTTAGAAAGGAGAGAAAATGCTTCAGCGTCAGAAAAACGGCTAGCATTTCCAAATAGTTTATGTGAAGACTGGACAGATGAGGACCCCATCTCCCATTCACTATCCTGCCCTCGTGAATGCCCCCCCAGCCGGACAACGACGCGTCCGTTGTTATGACTTTTCTGGCTCGAACCACGCCCATGGGAACCCCTTGAATCAGAAAGTTCGGGTGTCTCCACTGGCGCAATGCCAAGACTGCCTCTGACGTCACTCTCACTCTCCTTCGAGAATGACGTATCGGGTCCAGCCTCAGAGACGCTACCCAGCGCTGAAACTCTCTCATGAACAGTCTGCCTAAGGGAATAACTATCAGGGCTGAGGCCATCAGTCCTAACAGTCTGAGGCATGTGCGAAAGGAAACATTTTTCCCCCTCTGAAAATCTGTCATGCAATGAGTGAATTTTCTTACCCTGTCTTCCGACAGTCGCGCTTTGAACATTACCGAGTTTAGTGACAGCCCCAGATAAGTTATGGACTGCGTGGGGATTAAAACACTTTTTTTCGATGTTTAATTTCAATCCCAGTTTCTGTATATGTCCCAGAAGCATAGCTGTGTGTTCTTTCGCTTCTCGCTCTGACCGAGCTGTCACCAGACAATCGTCTATGTAAGTAGCGAGACGAATGCCTTTCTCCCTGAGCGGGGTCAGGGCCGCTTCTGTACATTTTACGAATACCCGTGGGCTGAGAGACAAGCCAAACGGTAGAACCAGATATTCGTATGCCACTCCACGGAAAGCAAACCTCAGGAATTTCCTGTGGGGTGGATATATCTTTATGTGAAAATATGCGTCTTTCAGGTCGATCGACGTAAACCAATCGCCCTGGCGCACTAGTTTCAGGAGTGTAGAATGAGTGAGCATCCTGAACTTGTACTTCCTTAAGTATTTGTTCAGTGCACGCAGATCTAATATGGGACGAAGAGCTTGAGTCCCTTTCTTTGAGACGAGGAAGTATCTCGAGTAAAACCCGCTGTGGCTCTGCTCGGTTGGGACCACTCTTATCGCTTTTTTGTTTAACAGAGAGGAAATTTCCTCCTGAAGAACATGCTTTAAGTCTCCCCGCACCTGAGAATGAATTATCCCTTTGAAATGCGGGGGGGAAGCGGCAAACTGCAGTCTGTACCCGAATTGTATCGTTTTTAATACCCAGCGGGACTGTGTGCATTCTCGCCAACTGTTTATTTGCAGCGTTCTGGTGCCATCGTGTGGCTGAGCGGTGGACGAGTTTGGGGTCTGTGCTGCGCATGCGTGGGGACTTAGCGCTTGGACAGAGTTTAAGCGGCTCATCACCTCTAAGGGGGCAAAAACTCCCCGAGGTGACGTTGTATTGTGTTCTGTTAATATGTTTTGCAACATTTTTTGGGGAATTGTGTTTTGCAACATATTCTGGGAATACAGTGAAAACTTTATTGAGTTCTGAACATGAAAAGTGCTTGTGACTTGTGGGTTGGTGTGCACCACTGCACCATCTCTTGTCCTTCTCACTGCTGTGCTTCCCCTGGCCCAACCGGGCTCTGTTTTCCACACAGAACATCTGGGAACTTCGAAACTCGTCCCTTGTCGAACGCTGAACATTCGGGGGTCGGGAGCTCGCGAACAGGGGGGCTGTGGGCTCCTTTCCCCGGGGAAGACCCCATCAAACTGCCTTCTTCTTCCTCCTCGCTCCCTGAGCGTGGGATTGAGGATGAGGTTGAGGAGCTGGCTGAACCGACTGAGCCGTAGCAGGCGGGAAGCTCTTTCTAGGCCAGGCAGTTCTCTGTTCTGGGACTCCGCTGTGACCCGCTGCATTCACATTCGGTCTCTGTCGCCTTGGAATGCGATAGCTGGGGGTGGGCGGGTCGTAACTTGAGCGAAGGTCTGCCGAGGTGGCTGAGGGGGTGCAGTCTGCGTCTTCCTAGGCAAACAGAGCTGCAAAGCCTCATCGTCCCTTTTCTTTTCCTCGCATCTCTTTTGCATCAGCGTCAGAGCCGAGCCGAAGATGCCATCTGCGACGACCGGTGCGTCCAGGATGGCTTCTTTTTCCCTGTCAGAGAGATTTGCCAAATTAAGCCAACGTCCTCTCTCTTGAATGACCATTGTGGCCATGGCCTTGCCCGCGGCCTGCACCGCGCATCTCTGAAGACGGAGAGAAAGATCGGTAACTACACAGATCTCCTCCCAGTGCGTCTGACCTGGCGTGGTCGACGCTTCGTCCTGCAGTTCCGCTTGGTACGCGGTCAGCATTGAGATAGCGTTCAGAGCCCTGACAGAGAGAGCGACTGCCCTATAAGCGCGTTCCGTCATGCTCGACTGGAAACGGTCCGCTTTGGATGGCAATGTCGGATTCGCAGCCGCTGTGTGCTTTGGATGCAGATGCGCAGCGACTAATGGCTCCATGGGGGGCATTCGGAGAAGTCCTACTTTCTCCATTCCCTCCACATCGAGAGCGGATCCTCCCTGCACGGGCAATTTGCTGGTGAACGGTTTGTCCTTCCAGGTGATAGCCACCTCCTCCAGGAGCTCTGGAAACACAGGAAGGAGCTGCCGTGCTGCCCGTTTCGCACTCGGCAGCCTCTTGCCCTCGTAGCGAGACTTTGCAGTCTCCGCTACCACGGTCGGCCATGGAATGTTTAGTTTCTCTGCAGCGCGTTTGCACACATCTTGCAGATCAACACTGAGAAGCGGGGATGGTGCCCCGCCTGCGTCTTCCGTGGGTCCCGCCGTGGCGAGGGGTATTACCGAGTGCGCAGGGGGAAGGAAAGGGGAGTCCTCGAAATCCTCCTCTTCCTCAGAGAGGAGGTGATCCGATTGTCCCTCTTCCTCGAAATCGAGCGCGTCCTCCTCATCATCCGTACTGAGCACGTTGGGCAGAGGGACGCAAACATCGAGCTGTTCACCCCAAGATAAAGCTGCCGTGGTGGGCAGCTCTACAGGAATGGGTACCTGTGGAGTGGTAGCTGGAACAGGGCTAGGTGACATGAGGGGATCCTGGCCTGACAGACTAGCTTGGCGTGCTAGTCTGCGACGAAGGCTCTTCATTGTGAAGCGTGCGCAATGTTCACAGGAACCTGGGTTATCGATCGCCAGTTGAGCATGTTTCAGCCCAAGACATGCAGAGCAGACCTGGTGTGTGTCTTTGCATGAGATTTTGTTCCCGCATGAACAAAGTCGCACAGCATCTCCCTCACTAGCCGGAACAGCCTGCATTGCTGCAGCCATCGTATTAACGAACAATCCTTGCAATCGAAGGAGTCAGGCGAAGGATGGTCGTTCGTCCAGGAGTTCGTAGGCTTCTGGTGTGAAGCGAGAAGAGGTTTTTGAATGTCTTAGTGACGTTGTGTCGCTCCTTTTATACTAAGGGTGGGGAAGCCACTCCCTGACACGACGTCACGTCTGCCAGCCAATTGGGGCTGGCTTAATGTAATAGAGCTTCTGACGAATACGCGGAAGGGGCGTATCCCACAGTGAGACACCGAAACGTATGCTTGAAAGAGAACTCTTGTTATACAACTATGCCGAGGTAAATTCAAATTGTGATTCTAGGGCACCTTTAAATCAAATGTAGAGAATAAACTTAAATTTTGAGAATAAATTAGTTGTGTTTCAAGAAAAAAATCATTACATTTCGAGAAAAAAGTTTAAATAAATTGAGAATGAACTTTGTTAAATTTCGAGAAAAAACTTGAAATAAAATGTTGAGAATAAACAGGATTTCGATCAGTGTCATGTTCGTTGCATACTGATAGAGGACATGACAGGGTTGGATCACTAGTCAGGCTTTCTTTCGATAACAAAGAAATACTATCAGCTTTAGCTAATTATCAGTCACAGTGCCGATATACAGCCATATCGCACAGCTACGAGTGTGATTTTGCGTTTATACAACAGTTCAATGGCACGTGTGTGTGTGTGTGTGTGTGTGTATATATATATATATATATATATATCGTCATTGACGAATAAGGTTTTTAAAAGTGTAAAAAAACATAATGGAGATATAATTCATTTTGAAGTTTTATTAAGTGTTAACTATGAGATTATGTGTTTTTTATAATCAATAATCACTGCTTTTGTAATTTTTTACAAAAAAGTAATTTCGGTTTTACCGAATTACACTTTTGGTTATACCGAATGACAATATTTTCAAACAGTGCTAACAGGCTGATATCTAGCTAGCTAGCAAAAGGACAATCAAACATTTTATATTTAGTACAAGTTTTAAAAATATTACAACATTTTCCTTGTTTTATAGCGGTTGCACCGAATTACCTGATGTTTCAGGTCATGCATATGAGCGAGTGAACACATTAATTTTTTTCAAATAGTTAAGAGAGAGTTAGTTACTTTGCTTCACGACCATGTGGTCCTTTGCAGGTGTCTGAATGATGTGACATCCTGTCACATGATATTGACCGCATGACTTGATCCAAAATGGTCCCTTTATATTGGTTACTCCGAATGACATCAATGAAATTCATTTTTCCAGACATTATTTCTCTACAATACAACGACTTCTACACATAATTTTAATACCATTTTGCACTATTTTGATATATGATGTTATAAAATCATACCGGAATAAAAATATATACATATATTACATTTTAAGATGTTTTAATCACTAATGAAATGGCTGTATTGGCCTTTGGATGGTTAAACCAAATGACCTTTTGACACTTCAAAATCTTTAAAATACCTTTATATGTAGCAAAATACAATTAAAACCTTTTGGATTCAATAAAAGAGATGTAGTTGTATTACCTTACATACTTTGGATATCATATCCTTGTTTATTATTATTATTAAGACCTTTGGACAAAGAAATGACCCAATATATATATATATATATATATATAAATCCAAATTTTTGGGGATATTTGTGGATCTCCCTATGCTGTAATATCTGGTCCTGTTATTTTGAGCCTGAGGTGGTGAAATACTGGTTTCTTGAACCTTCTTGAACAATAATAAAACGTCCCTGAGTGTAGCACAAAGGGAGCATTTTCTGAGAATAACCCATGAGACTTTGATTGCAATTGCTTTCAGAAGCTGCTACAGCTCATAATCATTTTTTAACTCTTAACCGGCATAGAGACACAGTCACACTGAAATGTTTGATTGGATACAATCACTCTGAATCAGTGCTTTGATTACATGTACATAATTTTACAAAACACAAAACATAACATTTTAAATACTTTTCTATGCATATACATATGTGTGTGCATACAGATGTTGAAATGGTTCTTGACAACTGCTACTTAATTAACTGCTCTACAGAGGAAACATTGGGTAGAAATGCAGCGCATTGTTAAAATTGCAATGAATTCTTCTCAGCGTCACTTTTCAATAACCTCAATATGCCATTATGGCTATTCATTGAAAAAGAAGAAATTTCACCTTTGTGCTAATGCAATCAGAAGTAATGTTTGGTATTAGCATTACATTCTCATTCACTTTTAGTGTGCACATATGCACATGCTTTCATGCTTTCCGTCTGGAAAGTGGGTCAGGACAGCATGCACAATTAATTGTAAGAGCGAGTGTCTGAGGATGGATGTGTTATGTTATAAAGGAGACCTGCATTTCTGTGCATCACTCATTTCATTTTCTCTCTCTGCAGGTGTTGTGTAGTTTGCATCCCGAGTGTGAATATATTTTTCAGTTGGCAAGAGATGAACAGCGGTGTCTGCGCGAGATCACAGAACTTGGGAACCTCAGCAGTTTCTCAGGTAGAAATAAACCAAAACTCCTGATGAGATGTTGAAGGGGTTTGTCATCCACAGGACGTGAGACGGATGCTAAACAGCACTGAAATTACATCGAGAGCAAACTGAGACCTTTTCTTAGGCATCCTGCTTCTCAGATTTTTCACTTCAGAAGTACTCATATGCGAGTCTCAACAGTGTCTCAAAACTGCGCTTTTAATTGCTGAGACAAAAACCGATTCCGCAATCAAAGTCTGATATCTCAATATGAACGCCAGCATTTCTCAGATGTATATAGATTTAGGCTATTAATGTTATTAAAAGAAGTCTCTTCTGCTCACCAAGGCTGCATTTATTTGATCAATAATTGGGGTTGGTAATCGAAATTCAATTCCAAATTCAGGAATCGGATACTTGTTATAAAATTTGGATTTCGATTCCTCTTATCGATTGCTGTGTGTGCATTTTAATGTGGTTTTAAACCATTCGGTTATGTCTTAAGTGAACTTAAACAGAAAGAAAATGCATTTGTAACAGTGCCTTATGCATGTGATCTGTGCGTCAGGTCTTAAAGTGACGGCAGCCTAATAAACCTGCTGCCATCTGTGTCATTACTGTTAATACTTTACTATACATTACTATAATGCCCATTTTCATAAGATGTAATATAAATCTCTGCTGTCCCCAGAATGTGTCTGTGAAGTTTCAGCTCAAAATCCCCCACAGATAATTTATTATAGCTTGTCAAATTTGCCCCTATTTGGGGTGTGAGCAAAAACACGTCATTTTTGTGTGTCCCTTTAAATGCAAATGAGCTGCTGCTCCTAACTTGCTTTCCAGTAGAGGGCGGAGCTTTAACAGCTCACGCTTCGGTTGCTCAGCAACAACAAATCATGTTAATCTTTTGTGCAAATCCAGTGTTGAATTGACCCTCGTTTGTGAAGCAGTCCGGCGTAAAATGACGGCATGTCAACAACACTCTACTACAACAACTCTTCCTCTTCTCTAAAGCAGCCCAACATGGACCCGCCCCCTTTGTTGTGTGTTCTCAGGGGCGGGGTTTATGTAAATTTTTGTCCTTACCAGCCATTTGTTGTAGTCCTTAAACAGAGAATTCATTAAAAGAAAATACAGGTATCTCTATTTGCATTGAACTTTGAGCGTCATAACTTTGCAGATGCTCAAACAGCAACATTACACACTAACTAAAAATAAAAAAGTAAAATCATAATCAAGGTCCCCTTTAATAATGTTTGAAATTTATATTAGTCCAGTTTATTAGTTAGTTATTCTTTAGGCTGATGATTTTTGTTCATAGTATTCAGCTGCAGCAAAATGTTTTGCAAAAAGACCATTGGATATCTAAATGTTTGACTTCAATTGGTGCTGAAACTGGGAATCAATAAAAATCTGAATCAATCAGCAGAATTGGAGCTGGAATTGAATCACTAAAATCCAAACAATACCCAAATATCGTAGTAATAATAATACAGTAAAATCAGTAATATTGTGAAATATTATTAATAACTTTTCTATTTGAATATATTTTAAAAAGTAATTTATTCCTGTGATCAAAGCTGAATTTTCAGCATCATTACTCCAGTCTTCAGTGTCACATGATCCTTCAGAAATCATTCTAATATGATGATTTGCTGCTCAAGAAACATTATTATTATCAATCTTGAAAACAATGGTGCTTCATATTTTTTTAGAAAATGTGATACAATTTTTTCTTTGATGAATAGAAAGTTTAAAAGAACAGCATTTATTTTAAATAAAAAAATCTTGTAACATTTTAAGTGTTTATACTGTCACTTTTGATCAGTCTAATACATCCTTGCTGACCAATGATATTTATTTCTCTTTTTTCAATCTTAATGACCCCAAACTTTTGAATGGTGGTGTATACTATTCACATTTCAGAAATAAAATATTTATTTATTCTTCCCTAAAAGAGAAAATTAGAACACGTTCTGCTGCTACTATAAAAAAATACTTTATACTGAAGCCATAATGTCTCCTGTCAAGCATTTCAACTTTTAAAATGACGTTTAATGACTTTTAAACTCTATTTCTTTTTTATTTTAAATGACATACAAAAACAGGTCACAAACCCATTACATGACATTTAAAATAAATGACATTCGCATAGCATTTTACACTGCCATAAGTTGTCAGTGGTGCAATTCAGAGACAGATGTTAATAGGAGATCAGTCTCATTGCAATGCAGCGCCTTGCGTTTGCGTTTCCCAGCGGTTCAGATGTGAAGTCGTGTTTGGCAACGGCTTTGCAGGAAATTCACATGCACAGATATACATGTGCCAATTCCAACACAACAAATTGGACCATAGTAGAGCAATTCTAGCTGTTATGTGCCACAGAAAACCTTTCAGATACATTGTTTTCTTGAAGTTTGGTGCTTGAGTGCATGGGTAGTTAAAAGTGCATGCTATTTATATATATATATGTGTGTATATGTGTGTGAAGGTTGCCTGCCAGTATGGGACTCTGTATTGTGCTGGCCCAGTGCTGCAGTGGGTGAGACCGTCCACTCACCCTGTCCGGCTGTTTTCTCTCTCTTCAACAACAACACTGGTACGACACAACCACAACATCCACACTTAATACAACACACATAATTAGCAATATAAACACTCACAGCTGTGCAGTATGGCTGTCACGCCAATCACAGCATGCTTTTATACAGCCATATTGCACAGCTATGAGTGTGATATTGCATTTATACAATGGTTTGACAGTATGAGTGTGTATACAAATAAGAAATAACAACGGAGTGTCTTTAAAACCCTCTTTTGTGCAGAACTACTTCCTTCCGCCACGGATTCAAATCTCAAGTTGACTTGTTGTATTTTGTACAGTATTATTGAGAGAGAGAGAGAGAGCGAGAGAGCGAGCGAGCATTACCTGTGTCTAACGTTCATTCTTCAGGTCAATGTCCGTAATATTATATCCATTATAAAACTCTGTTTGATTGTCCGCTGAAGAAAGCGATCTTTGTATTTGTCCTTTTTACAAAGGGAATTTTCCATAACATACAGCGCTAAAACATTGACTTTTGTTTACAAAAGTCCCTTTCAATTTAAAAGTCTCTTGTGATTGACTGACTCATTCACTCATAAGTTTTCCTCGTAGTCTAATGGCGTATTAATGTAACTTTCACTCAATATATTATACACTTATGGACCCTTTCTCAGTACCAAATACAACATATTATTAATAATATTTATTGAACAACTATATATAAATTAACAACAATAGCCATTATAAATGACAGTTGGAAATAAACACAATTGTACAATTCAGTCAAACATACAAAAGCAGAGCTCTACAGGACGTAAGTTAAATATAGCCTTAATATTAAATTTAACATAGCCCAATTTGATTTGATTAATAGATTAATAAGACCAAAGATTGGCTGTTTTATGTACCCAAAATTAATTATATCTCATGTTTAACCACTATAAGAGCCAGCGGCAAATCCCTGAAGCAGTAGCCGAGATGAAGCTGTTCTCGGCAGGTACACGAGCACTGAACGGCCGCTGACGGCCTGGAGCTCGCACCTCTGAAAACATCGAAACAAATTATAAAATAATTATGATATTATATGAGTCACATATTTCAGGTCTTAACAACTACATTCTTGCCTAAAAAACTACAGTTCGTGGTACAACAAGTATATTATTTGTAAAAAATACGGTGGATTTGCTCTGCCGCCATGACAGTCGCTTTAAGCGGAGTGATACAAATGGTGAAAAGGAAGGAGTGCTGTTATCACTAGAATATCGCATGGCTCTCAGCCAATCAGATTCGAGAACCAGAAAGAACTGTTGTATAAAAAAGAATACGTAATTAAGCAAAATTAATGATGTAATTATTTTTGTTTTATTATTTTATTTTTGTCTGATCCGAATGCCTTAGAGACTTCGCTCTTTTGACTCGAGAAACAGAAAATGTTTCTATGTAAGGAATTAAAAGAGAATGCGTTCTTAATCTCTGAGTTTGCCCAACATGCATTTCCATATTAACAGCTTCTGCAAGCAAACGCGTTGGTTTCAGTCTGTGGGCTTTAACAATAGGCACATCTACCTTGAGAATATGAGCTGAAACCTCAAATGGTAAAATGCACGGCCCCAATTTCAAGGCTTCATGAGCTTGAGCAAAGAAAAGGCAGGTTTTCATATTTGCCACTGCAATAATGTCTCAAATCTCCACAGATCCAACCATATAACAAACTAAACCCAGTCTAAACCCGGCCAACCAATGCTACATGCGGAAGACCACAAATGAAATTGTGCTGCTGAGTAAAGTGTCACTCCATCACTGACTTATGTAGGATACAGACCTCATTTCACATTCAGCCTTTAGCACAAGCTAATTTTATGCATTGCATCTTATTGTCCTCCAGAGAAAAAGATAAAAATAAACTCAATGAATTCCTCAAACAAAGTTGCCTGTGAATGCATAAGCATATTTAAATGTTTTTTTGAAAAGCTTGAAGAGATAACCTTGCATGATGGTCATTGACCTTTGACCTTAATTGATTACTCTAGGTATAGTGAGTCGTAACTGCAGCGCTGGAGGCTGGTCACGGCCGTTTCCTCCTTACCATGAGGCCTGCAGTGTTGAGGACGACATCCCAGAGGTTCTTCAATTCATACTCACATACACCAATCAGGCGTAACATTATGACCACCTTCCTAATATTGTGTTGGTCCCTTTTTTGCTGCCAAAACAGCCCTGACCCATCGAGACATGGACTCCTCTAGACCCCTGAAGGTGTGCTGTGGTTTCTGCATCAAGATGTTAGCAGCAGATCCTTTAAGTCCTGTAAGTTGTGAGGTGGAGCCTCAATGAATCGGACTTGTTTGTTCAGCACATCCCACAGATGCTCGATTGGATTGAGATCTGGGGAATTCGGAGGCCAAGTCAACACCCCAAACTCGTTGTTGTGCTCTTCAAACCATTCCTGAACCATTTTTGCTTTGTGGCAGGAGCATTATCCTGCTGAAAGAGGCCACAGCCACTATGAAAGGGAGTACATGGTCTGCAACAATGCTTAGGTAGGTGGTACATGTCTAAGTAACATCCACATGGATGGCAGGACACAAGGTTTCCCATCACACTGCCTCCACCAGTTTGCCTTCTTGTGCTGTTCCTTCCTTGGAGCACTTTTGATAGATACTGACCACTGCAGACCGGGAACACCCCACAAGAGCTGCAGTTTTGGAGATGCTCTGATCCAGTCGTCTAGCCATCTCAATTTGGCCCTTATCAAACTCGCTCAAATCCTTATGCTTGCCCATTTTTCCTGCTTCTAACACATCAACTTTGAGGACAAAATGTTCACTTGCTGCCTAATATGTCCACCCACTAATAGATGCCGTAATGAAGAGAGAATCAGTGTTATTCACTTCACCTGTCAGTGCTCATAATGTTATGCCTGATCTGTATATATATATATATATATATATATATATATATATATATATATATATATATATATATAATCATTCATTCACTCAACACTCAACTCAACATGGTAATTTAATTATAACTGATTTGTGCTCATTTGTCCCTCAGGAGTCGTATTTTGCCACTGTGAAACTGATCTACACTGTTGGTTATGGAGCGTCACTGCTCTCTCTCTCTGTTGCTGTGGTAATACTGCTGCTCTTCAGGTACTGTGCTTGGTGGACTAAAAACACCTCAAACACGCCACTGATGTAACCTGAAAGTTACTGTAAAAATATTGCTTTAATATACCTAGTCTCTTTTGTGAGTAACTTTTAGCATATATCTAGCTACTTGAAATCGACTCTGGCTTTACAACTTTAAATCAGCCTGTAGCTTGGAAACTAGTCTCAAAGTAGTTACTGTAACATTAGAAGAAGGTTGTATTCTTTAAAATTATACACTTATAAATAATGTTGTTTGTGTTATAGGCGATTACACTGTGCTCGAAACTACATCCACATGCAGCTGTTTTTCACCTTCATCCTAAAATCTGTGGCTGTTTTTATCAAAGATGCTACGCTGTTCTCCAGTGACGACACGGATCACTGCACACTCTCTACAGTGAGTCCATCACAACAGACCCCACAGCCTGTGTTGTTTCCTGTGAAAAAAAAAAAAAAAATGTATATATATATATATAAATATAGTTGCATTTTAAAGTTTACATACCCCTTGCAGAATCTGTAAAAATGTGAATAATTTTAACAAAATAAGAGGGATCATTCAATATGCACGTTATTTTTTATTTAGTACTATCCTGAGTAAGATATTTTATATAAAAGATGTTTACATAAAGTCCAGAAGACAAAAATAGTTCCAGAAGGAAACACGATGCATTAAGAGCCGGGGGGTGAAAACTTTTGAACAGGATGTCCAAATTTTTCTTATTTTGTTTAAATATGATTTTTTTTTCATTTAGTACTGCCCTTCGGAAGCAACAGAAGATACTTGCATGTTTCCTGGAAGACAAATGAAGTACAATTTACCTTGATCTTCGAATTAAAAAAGTTTTCACCCCTCGGCTTAATGCATCGTGTTTCCTTCTGGAGCATCATTGAATGTTTGAACCTTTTTTAATAGTTGAGTTTGAGTCCCTCAGTTGTCCTCAGTGTGAAAAGATGGATCTCAAAATCACACAGTCACTGCTGGAAAGGGTTCAAATATGCAAAAAATGCTTGAAAGCTGATGAATCTGCAGGAGCTGGAGGATTTTTCTGAAGAACAGAGCTCAGTTTAACTGCTCAGAACAAACAAGTGACTCATGAACAACCATCACAAAACATAAAAAACAGTCGTAGATCATCCTGGTAACCATACAGTATTAAGAATCAAGGGTTTGTAACTTTTAAACGGGGTCATTTTTTATAAATTCATCCATTTTTTTTTGTCTTGAAGGACTATATGTAAACATATTTTATGTAAAATATCTTATTTAAGACAGTACTAAATAAAAAATAACATGCATTTTCTATTAGAATATATTTAAAGATATAATTTATTCCTGTGATCAAAGCTGAATTTTTAGCATCACTACGCCAGTCTTCAGTGTCACATGATCCTTCAGAAATCATTCTAATATGCTGATTTGCTGCTCAAGAAACATTTATTATTATTACCAATGTTGAAAACAGTTGTGCTTTTCAGGATTCTTTAATGAATAAAAAGTTCAAAAGAACCGCTTTTATTTGAAATAGAAATCCTTTGGAACATTATAGTTGTCTTTACACTTGTGATCAATTTAATGCATCCTTGCTGAATAAGCGCATTAATTCCTTTGTCCAAAAAAAAAGAGACCCCAAACCTTTGAATTTGTAGTATATATATTTAATGTATAGAAAATATTGGAGGTTAAGCACCTCTGAAAAAGCACCTTTAATGCTAAAAAGAACAATAAAATAAGTTGTATATATTTTGTACATTATTCATGGAAAATTCCTTGATTTCTTCAAGAGTCCTCCATAGCTGCATTCATTTTTTAGTAGAAATATTCACCTTCCTTTATTTCCTGCTGAGTTTATACTTTCCCCATCTGCTTATCTCCTGCCTCTGCAGTTTTTTCTCTTTTCATCATTCTCAGAGTGTCTCTCTCTCTTTCTTTAGGCAGCCTGTAAGGCGTCTGTGGTGTTTTGTCATTATTGCATCATGACTAATTTCTTCTGGTTGCTGGTTGAAGCCGTGTATCTGAACTCGCTGCTGGTCTCTGCCTTCCCGCGCAGCCGCCGCTGTCTGTGGAGTTTCGCTCTGCTGGGCTGGGGTGAGACTCTCATATCGCCATACCTGTCCTCTCACACGCTCTTTCCTCTGGCCATCACAAATGAGTTTTATCTTGTAGTCTAGACTATGCGAGTTATTAAAGGAACAAGAAGAGGAAAGGAGAAATTAGATTAGTTTATGTAGATTTTTTTTTGGGAGCACTTTACAATACCGGTGCTCTAATATGAAATAACCCTTACGCTGTCTTGAAAACCCTGAAACACCTTTGGTGTTCCCAGTCAAAAATGACTGGCCTTTTAAAAATCACTCGTTATTCTATATTATCAATCTTTTTGTCAACTTGTTTTCTTTCAGTTAGGACAGGTTTTCTATTTCATTTTGAAACTGATTGATCGTAGGCCTTATTGATCTGAGGATAAAGTTCATCCCTGTGAAAAAGAAACCCTGTAATACTCAAAATAGCTTGTCTGTGTATATGAATGTGTGTGTGTGCAGTAGCCCGAGTCTGCATGTATCCATGCATGCACAGGTCTGAGGCCTTTATCTGTGCAAGCACACATTTAATATTGTATGCAAAGCTTCTGAACACTAAATGTGTCTCTTATTTTCAATCTCCCCCACTTCATTTTTTAATGGATGGTGTCTTTTGATCAATATAAGCTCAGATCAATGAGGCCTATGATCAATCAGTTTCAAAAATAAATACAAAACCTGTCCTAATTGACAGAAAACAAGTTGACAAAAAAGACTGATTTCAATATTAAAATAGCATAACGGCAGATTTATTTTTGTAGGCTGGTCGTTTTGTGTTACAAGGTGGGGAAAAAATCCCAAAAAAGTACAAATTATTATCCCAAAATATTTGGGAAGTAGTTATACCCTGTGTGAACGAAGTAAGTTTTAGAGTGACCATTGCGATAACATTAACATTTTCAGGAAAAAGAAAATCCTCTCCGGGTCTAAATGATCCGAACAACACTTAAGGGTTAATTCATGAATAAAGTGTTCACCCAAAAATGAAAATTCTATCATCATTTACTCACTATCATGTGGTTTCAAACCCATATGACATTCATTCATCTTCGGGAGCACAAATAAATATATTTTCAATGAAATCTGAGATTTCTGTCCCACCATTGAAAGACACTTCAGACCGTTCATGAAGCGTATGACTGTCTTTTGTCAATGAAGTTCAAAAGAATATATTTTGAAAAATGTACCCCCCACTCCAGTTTTTTTTTGACTCAGAATATCTTCTTTTTTTGCTCCACAGAAGAACAAAAACAGGTTTGGAAAATAAGTAAATGATGACAGAAGCAAGATTGCCAGGTTTTCACAACAAACCCAACCCAATTGCTACTCAAAACTAGCCCAGTTCAGGTTCTGGGGGCAAAAATCCACTTTTTGGTGGGGTTCCCTTGTTAAAATTCGCATTCCAGGAGCTAAATGTCATTTTATTTAGGGTCGCTTCAACCCCTCGAGCATGAAAAATAACAGTGTTAAAGGGTTAGTTCACCTAAAAATGAAAATTCTGTCATTAATTACTCACCCTCATGTCGTTCTACACCCATAAGACCTTCGTTAATCTTCAAAACATAAATTAAGATATTTTAGTTGAAATCCGATGACTTAGTGAGGCCTCCATAGGGAGCAATGGACACTTCCTCTCTCAAGATCCGTTAATGTACTAAAAACATATTTAAATCAGTTCATGTGAGTACAGTGGTTCAATATTAATATTATAAAGTGACAAGAATATTTTTGGAGCGCCAAAAAACAAACAAATTAAAGACCTATTATAGTGATGGCCGATTTCAAAACACTGGTTCATGAAGCATCGGAGCACAAATGAATCAGTGTGTCGAATCTGCTGTTTGGAGCGCCAAAGTCATGTGATTTCAGCAGTTTGACACGCGATCCGAATCATCCGTAGCTTAATGAAGCAGTGTTTTGAAATCGGCCATCACTAAATAAGTCGTTATTTTGTTTTTTTGGCGCTCCAAAAATATTCTCATCCCTTTATAATATTAATATTGAACCACTGTACTCACATGAACTGATTTAAATGTTTTTAGTACCTTAATGGTTCTTGAGAGAGGAAATGTCATTGCTCCCTATGAAGGCCTCACTGAGCCATCAGATTTCAACTAAAATATCTTAATTTGTGTTCTGAAGATTAACTAAGGTCTTACGGGTGTGGAACGGCATGAGGGTGAGTAATAAATGACAGAATTTTCATTTTTGGGTGAACTTGCCCTTTAAAGTAGCCCAATTTCGCAGGAAAACCACAGTCTTGGCAACTCTGGACAGAAGGACACCATGGACTATATTTAAGATAAAACACCATCTTAAAACACAACACTCACTGTCCTTTTAAGACTGATTGGTTGACTAGTCAGTTTGAAACACGTCATTTTTGTGCCACTAACAAAAATAATGACAAACAGTTTTCCTGTACACATTCCATCTGTCATTGGCCAAACAAACAGCAAACAGATATTCCCATTCCAAACTCAAGCTATTGGTTGAGTGAGTGTTGCTTTGTCAGGAGATTGACATGACCTTTGACAATAATGCAAAGGCACACTACCATTCAAAAGTTTGGTGTCAGAAAGATTTGTTTGTTTTTTTAAATGATTGAGTACCAGGATGCATTACATTGATCAGAAACAGTAAAGTAAGTACAGACAGTTATAATTTTAATAAAGATTTCTATTTCACGTGAATGTTGTTCTTTTGAGCTTTCTATTCCTTAAAGAATCCTGAAAAAATAAAACGATCACGGTTTCCACAAAGATATTAAGCAGTGTTTTCATCTTTGATACTAAGAAATGTTTCTTGAGCAGCAAATCAGCATTTTTGAATGATTTCTGAAGGATCATGTGACACTGAAGACTGGAGTAATGATGCTGAAAAAAAAAAAAAAATCTTATCGACCCCAAACTTTTGAAGGGTAGTGTATGTATAGAATAAATGATATGCTTTGTGTCTGGGTCGTGATCACTTTGTCTGGCGTTTTATTTTTGCAGTAATGACCCAGCTGACTGTACATTATGATGCTTATTTCTTGGCCACTTACTCTCTCATCATTCATGCTTCTAAAGTCTATTATTTTTCTCATGTTAGCAGCTATTATAGTCTCAGCAACTCCAATCAGTGAAGTACAGCATGATCCTTCTGTTGTTCTGTTTCTCAATTCCCATTTATATTCTGTCTGTCTGTCTCTCCTCTGGTCTCTGGGACTCTGAGAGGGCTTAGAAGTGTCAGAACAACTCCAGTGATTGGCACCTCCATCGTCCTTGATTTGAGCAGACAATTGAAAGAACAAACAGTTCAAATGACATTGTAGAAGCAGTACTCAACATAGAGATGCACAGAAGGAATATAACTATATGTACAAATCATTGTTCTCTTTCTCATACACGTTCCTGGTCTTATTGCGAGTGATGCGTCAGTGCATGTTATTCTAAAGAATTCATTTTAGTTTTTAAAATTTTATTTTTTAAACAAAATCAATTAAATGAATGATTCAATGACTCACTCAAAGACCTCACTTGTTTCATTACTGGACAAATCAGCTTTTTTGAATGAATCTCTTGAATGAATGGTTCAATGACAAATGTATCAATACATTGTTATACCAATAGGTGTTAAAAGATTTAACACTTGTCGCCACCTACTGGCATAACTATGCAATTGATACAATCTTTATTTTGAAGCATCAAGTTACTTTCAAAAGGTGATTTACACTATTTTGATCGCTGCTGTAGACATCAGTGTTTATATCCAAACTATAAACTTTTATCCCAGTACTTCTGTGATAATTTGAGATATTGTAACACAGAAATAATGACACTATGTGGTTGAAAAGACTGTTTGTGAATCTGTTCAATACCTATATGACAACTGCTCTGTTCACTGAGATCGTACTTGGCAAAGGTTTAATAGTTAAATTGTTAGGAATGAAATCGAAGTGGGTTTTAATCAAGATTGCGATCTTTTAACGATTAATTGTGCAGCTCTACACTCTACAGTAGTATATAATGCTTTTTACAGTCAATTCTAAGTCTAATCCAATTTTTTTCTCATTGAATATCCTGTGTCACATACTTTTGCATCACATTAGGAAAGTTATATGGATTCATGATGATATTTTGGAGATCTGCTAATTTCTGTTTTAGAAATATGGAAAGCACTTGAAAATTACCTTTTTTTCTTGTGCAAATATGTGTAATACTTCATGAACTTCACTAATTCTGTCTACGTTTTCATAATTGCTTAAATGATTAATTTTGGATTACACCAACTTTTGGTAACTTAACTAAAAAGCACTTAATATTTCATGCAGAATAGCTCTGAATCTTCTTTTAATATATTTCTTTCCGGTTATCATTGACTAAAGTCTGGATCAAACTGCTTCAGATTCTACATTCAGTGCCACTATCATGATCAGCATTGATAGCAATAGTTTCTAGGTATATAATCCATGCTTTTTTACAGTGTTGCATTGAACACTCTCTGTAATATTCCCTTTTACTCACACTATAATCTTTTTGTCTCTCTCTCGTCTTTTCTCGCAGGTGTTCCGCTGGTCTGCATCATCCTCTGGATCTGCTCCAGAGTGTATTTTGAGGACACAGAGTAATTGCACATTTTTTTTTACTTTAAGTAGTGGTGCTCGTGAGGGATTTGAACAAGCCCCTAATGCCAAACACACACCTAAGACTCAATCTCATCATGTTTTCGATCAGCAGCTAGTCTGCTACAAGAAGTCTCAGATTGCCACCCGTGCCAACAGAATGAATGTTGCACTTATTATAAAGTAATGGCTTTTATCATTGGCTGCTTTATTGCATCTTACCTGGGTGGGCCAAAAAGCAATGACCTAGAATGATCTAGCAACACACTAAAACCTTTCAGAACACCCTTTCAGCTGCATAAAACCAAAGTCCCTTTAAGACAAGTCATTTCACTCGGCGGCCATCTTTGAAACGCCTCTAAGGCATCCTGTGCATCCATGCAGCTCCTATCTCTTTGAATGGGGAAATATCAAATTCTCCAAAGCTGTTTGCCAAGCTTTCGATTAAATATTTGAAATCAATATAAGCAAGAATATTTAAAATCACCAATGAATTCAGACAACAACTGTCTCATAATTTTTTTTCCAAACACTCGAATCATGATAAAAAAAAACTGTATTTTTTAGGCTGGATCAAGTTAATGCGCATGTGCAGACCTAATGCGCATCTCTTGTGCCTCATTTCGGAGGTGCGTGTCTGACTGTTTCTATAGAAACCAAGGCAAAAAGCTGCTCTGTGGTTCAGAAAAGTTGGAAGACCTTTTAAATGGTTCCATCATTTGCGGAAAAGATACAGATTTTAATCAGCTATGTTCAGGTCTTTGATTTTTTTTTCAGGTGCTGGGACATAAATGAAGATTCTCCTTATTGGTGGATCATCAAGGGTCCCATTGTAGTATCCATAGGGGTAAGATAATGCATGGTGACATGGATGAATGAATGGACTCACACAGTTATTTTCATGTCTGTTTCTTGCCCAACCAGGTGAACTTCCTTCTCTTCATGAACATTATCAGGATTCTGGTGCAGAAACTGAATCCTCGCTTGATCCAGTTCAACAATTCAGCTCAGTACAGGTACGCCAACACAAACCCATGAGATCTGAAGGGACACTCGCTGCATGTGTGGAGATGGGTTGGTGTTTTCAGTTCATTCTCTATGGGAGACGAGCCGCAGGTTTGTCTGGGGGATTGATTGGTGGCTCAAGTGGTGAGAGCTTTACAATACACCTAACAATTTACTGCGTTTTATACTTCAACTTTAGTAAATACATTAGCTATTATGAACTAAAAGCATTTAGAAATATTGGTTAATGTTAATTTAAAAATATACAGCATCTGTCATCTGTCACAATTTTTTTTAGTAAAAGCAGCAATATTGTGAAATATTGCTACAGTTTCTTTCTATTTTATTATTTATAAAAAATGTAATTTATTCATGTGATCAAAGCTGAATTTTCAGCATCATTACTCCAGTCTTCAGTGTCACATGATCCTTCAGAAATCATTTTAATATGATGATTTGATGCTTAAGAAAGATTTCTGATTATTATCAATGTTGAAAACATTGCAGCTTAACATTTTTGTGGAAACAATACCATTTGAACTTTTTATTCATCAAAAAATCCTGAAAAAAGTATCACCATTTCTACAAAAAATATGAAGCAGCACAACATGGATGTTAACTTTAATCAAGATTAATAGATTAATAAATGCCAAAAAAATAATTTGTTGTTAGTTCATGTTGACTGTTGCGTTAACTTATGTTCCCATTCAGTCGGTCACGTTCGACGTACGTCGGACAGACCGACGAATAGGAATCTCGCTAGAGAGGCCAATCTACTTCGAGTGTAACTAAACGAGCCAATGCACATTGGCATGCAATCATATGCATCAGCTGCTCGCCTCGCAGCGCGGGTATATAATGAGCAGCAGGTGCGTTGCATCTTCAGCTTTTCGCTTCGGAGCCGAACGGTGTTGTTCCTGTTCTCTGCAAGCGAGTGTCTGCTAGAAGACGAGTCAAGCTTTTGGTTGAACTTCTCTTTTTTTCCGAGTGCGGGCGAACAGCACAGCAGCGGGGTCGACGTCCTCTCTTTTTCTGTTTCGTTTGCCGTTTTTGAGCAAATAGCTGTTTGACAGCGTCAGAAGGCTGTTCTCACGGCCGGTACGGTGCGCTTTTGAGCGCTGAAAAGCCGTTTTTACGGCTGGTAAGAGTGAGCGCCTTCAAAGAGAGAGAAAGCACATGACAGGCTGCACACAATCCCTGTCTGTGTTGCGGTGGCCGTTCCCCTGCGTGCTTCAGCACTTCTAAAAGAGTAAAGTCCCTGAAAGAGCTTACACAAGTAGATTCGCGTCTTTTTAAAGACGACATCCTACTTGTGTTTCTGGATGCGATCGTTCCTGTCCTCACTGACGGCCACGATCACCGTTTCGCATGTCTGGGCGCGTGCTGAAATGATGTTCGTGGGTGTTCATGTTTTCATATGAGAACATGATCACGTCGACACGCCGGTCGTGACTCTTCTTTCTCCGGGAAGCTTGAGTCCCCTCTGTTGTTGGCCAGCTGCCGCTTGTGTGTAAAAGCACAGCCGCGGCTCTGCCCGACACTCTGGGAGACCGCGGAGATCAGCGAGAGCAAACCTCTCGCTCCTCTGCGTGTCGTGTGCCGTCGAGCTGCCGGGCTGCAGCGCGGGTTGTCACGGCAACCCAGCGCTCGCTCGGCGCTCTAGATGCGCGGTTCCCTTGCGTAATCTCCATTGTAGCGCCCTCTCTGGTGCACCAGAAGAGGTCTACTTTGCTGATATGGCTTGGGTGACATGAGGTTGAGGGGTTCCTTCGGGGAACCAACCCCCTAGGGCCCCTCCCTCTCTAGCGCATTGCAAGCTGTGCAGTTTCTGGATTGGATTGCTGGTCCTTTTCATAGGGGAACCTAGCATTTCATTCAGAGCTCCAGCTGAGGGACAGACGTCGATTGCAGCATCGGAGAGAGTGCTGTTATGCTCTGGAAATGAGGGTGACGCTGCCCACTGTAATGGTGTGTGCTTATGCTGACTCAGATTCAGAGTTTACAGCCATGCTTTCCTGGGTCTTCCAGATGTGCATGGAAAACTTGGCAGTATGGGGGTATATTGGTGCCATAAATATGGAATGCCAAAGGTGCCAATCTGCATAAGTTTTTCCTCTCTCACTACCCTCTTGGATGGGGTGGCTGTACACAGACCACACCCACCCTGCATGTGAGGCCAAGGCACTCTTTTTGCATGAGGGTAGTTCTGTGCTGGGGTTGAGCTGCGCTTGTTGACTAACCGTGATCAAAGTCACGGCGCAGGCCCTCAGCCAGACGATGTCCACCTCCGTGGTCCAGAAGTGCCCCCTGGCTTACCTTGTGAGGTGTGAGAGGTTGTCAAGCTAAATGCTTTCTCAATGCTCCCATCTTACGAGGTGGCCTTTCGGTGACACTGTCGAGGACTGAGCCCAGCGGTTCTCCTCAGTTAGTAGCGGATAGGGGAGCTTCCCATGACAAACCATTGAGTTCCTCTTGGGCCGCCCCTCAGTCTGCTCGTCGCCAAGGGTGTCGTCCCCTGCAAGAAACTCCGGCCCAGCAGGCTCTGCTGTATCCATTGCGGGGAGATGACGCCTCCCGTCTCTGCAGCTGTTTAACTGGTTGGTGAGAATCACCCCTGAGACGGGCGACCCAGAGATGGGTGGGGCTGCTCTTCCACCCCTGGAGGAGGGCCAGGTGGTAAATCCTTTATTGGGTTTGTTTCTGTTCCGCCACTGACCCAAGAGGCAGCGGTACCCAAATTTTAAAGAGCAGTTCCTCCATTTCCAGGTCTGAAGAGGGTTTGGAGAGCAGTGGGAGGAGAAAAACCTCACCACTCTCATCCCCCTCTTCTGTCGCCAGTGGACAGCAGCGAGCAGCGGGCAGCCAAAGCCTCGACTGCTCCCTCTGTCCATCCGTGGAGCCAGGTAAGTGTTGCCTAGCACACTGTGACGCCGCTTCGGGCCGCCTCACAAAGAGAGCCCCCGAGCCGCGTCCCTGTGTTCCACCTCGCTGCCCTGCTGCGGGTACACCGGTGGTCCCTTTGGTCCTGCTTGTACGGTCTCTGCGAGCCGGGTTAGCGCTCCCCAGTCCGTCTCGCTGGCTCCTTCGGACCATCAGGGTCGGCTTTGCGATTCAGTTCGCCCGGCTCCCCCCCAAGTTCAGGGACGTCCTCTTCACTACAGTGAAAGATGCCGATGCCCCTGTCCTGCGTGCGGAGATCGCAGTCCTACTGGCGAAGGACGCGATAGAGCCGGTCCCTCCAGCCGATTTGAGGTCGGGGTTCTACAGCCCCTACTTCATTGTACCCAGGAAAAGCGGCGGGTTACGACCGATCTTGGACCTGCGAGTTTTGAATCGGAGCCTCCACAAGCTACCATTCAAAATGCTCACGCAGAAACGCATTTTCGAGTGCATCCGTCCCCGAGATTGGTTTGCAGCGATTGACCTGAAGGACGCGTACTTCCATGTTTCAATTCTTCCGCGACACAGGCCATTCCTGAGATTCGCGTTCGAAGGTCGAGCATATCAGTACAGAGTCCTACCCTTCGGGCTGGCCCTGTCTCCCCGCGTCTTCACGAAAGTCGTGGAGGGAGCCCTTGTTCCCATGAGAGAACGGGGTGTTCGCATTCTCAACTATCTCGACGACTGGCTCATTCTAGCACAGTCCCGGGATCAGTTGTGCAAACTCAGGGATTTGGTGCTCAGACACCTCAGCCAGTTGGGGCTTCAGGTCAACTGGGTAAAGAGCAAACTCGCCCCGGTGCAGAGGATCTCTTTTCTCGGTATGGAGTTGGATTCGGTCGAGCAGATAGCACGCCTCACAGAGGAACGTGCTCGGTCAGTGTTGAACTGCCTGAATACATTCAATGGCAGGACAGCGGTCCCACTGAAGTTCTTTCAGAGGCTCCTGGGGCATATGGCGGCTGCTGCGGCTGTAACACCGCTCGGTCTGCTTCATATGAGACCGCTTCAGCACTGGCTTCACGGCCGAGTCCTGAGATGGGCGTGGCAGCGCGGCACATTCCGGGTGCCAATCACTCAGGAGTGCCGCCGAACCTTCAGTCCGTGGTCGGACCCCTTGTTTCTTCGGGCAGGAGTGCCCCTAGAACAGGTGTCCCGGCATGCTGTGGTGTTCACAGATGCTTCTGCCACCGGCTGGGGTGCCACGTAATACGGGCATGCAGTCTCAGGGGTTTGGACGGGACCCCATCTGCATTGGCACATCAATTGCCTCGAGTTGCTGGCAGTACGCCTTGCTCTGAGCCGCCTCAAAGGCCTGCTTCAGGGCAAGCATGTACTGGTCCGTATGGACAACACTGCGACCGTTGCGTATATCAACCGTCAAGGTGGTCTACGCTCCCGTCGCATGTCACAACTCGCCCGCCATCTCCTCCTGTGGAGTCGGAAGCATCTGAGGTCGCTTCGCGCCATTCATGTCTCCGGTGTGCTCAACCGTGTGGCCGTCGAGCTATCACGAGCTGCGCTGCCAGGAGAGTGGCGACTCCACCCCCAGGTGGTTCAGCTGATCTGGAGAGAATTCGGAAAGGCTCAGGTAGACCTGTTTGCCTCACCAGAAACCTCCCACTGCCAGTTGTTTTACTCTCTGACCGAGGGGACACTCGGGACAGATGCACTGGCTCACAGCTGGCCCCGGGGCCTGCGCAAATATGCGTTTCCCCCAGTGAGCCTACTTGCACAGACCCTGTGCAAAGTCAGGGAGGACGAGGAGCAGGTCTTGTTAGTTGCGCCTTACTGGCCCAACCGGACCTGGTTCCCAGAACTCTCACTCCTCGCTACAGCCCCTCCCTGGCCCATCCCTCTGAGGAAAGACCTTCTTTCTCAGAGACGGGGCACTCTTTGGCACCCGCGTCCAGACCTCTGGAAACTCCATGTCTGGTCCCTTGGACGGGATGCGGAGGTTCTAGGTGACTTACCCCCTGAGGTACTTAACACCATCACTTCGGCACGTGCACTGTCTACGAGACGTGCTTACGCCTCCAAAGTGGAACCTGTTCGTCGAGTGGTGCTCTTCTCGCCGGGAAGACCCCCGAAGATGCTCGATCAGAGTCGTGCTTTCCTTCTTGCAGTAGGGTTGGAGCGTAGGCTGTCCCCCCTCCACCCTCAAAAGTCCATACTGCTGCTATATCCGCTTACCACGACCACTTAGATGGCAAATCTGTTGGTCAGCACGACCTGGTCATCAGGTTCCTTAGGGGGGGAGACGGTTAAATCCTTCTCGTCCCCTCTCCATACCCTCTTGGGACCTCACTCTGGTGCTGAGAGCACTTCAGATTGCTCCCTTTGAGCCTTTGCTGTCAGCAGACTTAAAGATTCTGTCTATGAAGACTTTGCTGCTGGTGGCATTGGCCTCCATCAAGAGGGTAGGGGACCTGCAGTCATTTTCGGTCGACGAATCGTGCCTGGAGTTCGGGCCGGGTGATAGCCACGTGGTACTAAGACCCCGGCCTGGCTATGTGCCCAAGGTTCCTACCACTCCCTTCAGGGACCAGGTGGTGAGCCTGCAAGCGCTGCCCTCGGAGGAGGCAGACCCAGCCCTGGCTTTACTCTGTCCAGTCCGCGCTTTGCGACTGTACATAGACAGAACCTAAAGCCTCAGGACCTCAGACCAGCTCTTGTCTGTTATGGAGGCCAGCAGAAGGGAAAGGCTGTCTCCAAGCAGAGGATGGCCCACTGGATAGTGGATGCCATCGCCCTGGCTTACCAAGCTCAGGGTGTGCCCTGCCCGCTCAGGTTGCATGCTCACTCCACGAGAGGTGTCGCATCCTCCTGGGCGCTGGCTCGTGGCGCCTCGCTGACAGACATTTGTAGAGCTGCGGGCTGGGCGACACCTAACACGTTCGCTAGATACTATAGCCTTCGTGTCGAGCCGGTCTCCTCCCATGTTCTCGCCACAGGTCAGAGGCACGGAGAGGCCCCGGCTTAGTGTCGGCTTGCTGCGCTACATGCGCTTCTTTTCTCCAGAGAGTCCCTACAAGGCAGACCCTGTCGAGTCCTCCGATATCCCTTCGGCAGCCGACGTGGCGGAGCGTCTGGCGCCAGGCCTATACTCCGTTGTATCCTTGAGAACCGGGTTTAGGCTGGGTTCCATATGTGTGACCCTACGGGGATCCCATATGGTTGGTTCCACGGTTGCTCCTAAACGAAGCCCGTGTCTTTCCCTCTGGGAGAACCTACCCTTCATCGGGTTGGAGTCACCCCAGCTCTTCCATATGTAGCACAGCCCTACAGGGTTAGTCCATATGTACTTCTCCACATAACTCCTTCGGGGAAGGATGTGGCTTCCGCAGCGTTCCTTTCCCAGCGAAGGGTACGCTTTCCCAGCGTTATCCAATAGTCTCACTGAATGGGTTTTTGGGAACAGCAGTGATCGACTCTCTCTGTGTTAGCCCTGTCCCACCATCCTCGGGCAAGGGGGTTCAGGTGGCTTGCAACAGAGCGCTGGAAGGGGGCAGCTCCTGTGGCGCTTTGGTAGGGATTCCTATTCGTCGGTCTGTCCGACGTACGTCGAACGTGACCGACTGAATGGGAACGTCTCGGTTACAAAGGTAACCCTCGTTCCCTGAAGGAGGGAACGGAGACGTACGTCCCGTCGCCACAGTCGCTGTACCCCGCTGATGCTGCCGCCTATCCGGTTCGGCTCCTCAGCGAAAACCTGAAGATGCAACGCACCTGCTGCTCATTATATACCCGCGCTGCGAGGCGAGCAGCTGATGCATATGATTGCATGCCAATGTGCATTGGCTCGTTTAGTTACACTCGAAGTAGATTGGCCTCTCTAGCGAGATTCCTATTCGTCGGTCTGTCCGACGTACGTCTCCGTTCCCTCCTTCAGGGAACGAGGGTTACCTTTGTAACCGAGACGTTAGTATATAACCTTATTGTGAAGTGTTACGAAACTTGTTTCAGACAGGCTCCCACAGCGCCACGATATCTGTTGATCAAAAATAGCAAATACTTAATGATTTCAATGCTGAAGTGATAAATATTATTTAATATCAGCGAATGACCAATGAAAATCAATGTAAGGGTCAAATTATTTAAAAAAATGATGTCTTATGGTAACAATAATGCAGTGAGCACGCACAGGATTGTGGGATATCATAGGCAGTGGAGAATATTTAATCATTTAGCAGACTCTTTTCTCCAAAGCGACTTACAAATAAGAACAACAGAAGCAATCAAATCGACATGAAGGCAACAGTATGCAAGTGCTGTCAAGTCTCAGTTTTTCCAGAAAAGTGCTTGTTGCAAGGATGTTTTTAAAATAAATAAATACAGAGAGAGAATAGAAATAGACAAAAGAAAAAGTAAGTGCTAATATTACTGGGTCAAGTGTTAAGGATACTATACAGCCTTCAAAAATGAACCAGATGAGGCTGTCGTATAGACTGGATGTTTTGCAAACTTTGCTCTTTTAAATCCCATAAACACACATGAACTCCAGGGATGTGCTAATGAAATGCATGGAGTGAGACTGAGATCCTTGGATAAGCACTACAGATGCAAAGCTGAAACGAACCTCGCATGCTGACAGGAAATAGCATTTTCACTGCTAGGGTCCTTTGATAGTTTTCAAGTGCCGTGCCTTTGTTCTTTCAGCCTCTACAGCATCTCTACTGTACTTCCATCTGTAGAGACCAGAGGATAGCAGCGCTGGCGATTATGACAACAGTCACGGGAAATAAAATAGCTTTTGCTGTTTTAGGTAGTTTAATACATAACCTACAAGCAGAGTTATTTTGGTATTATTTATATATTATTGTAATATTAATATTTTAAAATGAGTTTTTAGTAATTTTGTTATGTGCTTTTGTCATTTTTGCTTTTTCTATTTAATTCAATTTATTGTATTTAAATGTATATTTTAGCTGTAGCAATTTTAGTACTTCAACGATTTGGCCATTCATTTACACAACAACTGCGTTTTGAAAGCATAAAAACGCAAACTTTTGAAAACGGGTGTACATTTTTGAAAACGATACCTTTATTATCTCTGTAAACTACAAAAACGTCAATTTGTGAAAATGGTGATGACGTGCATGCTTATTAACATGTTCAGTCTATAGGTGTTTAGTGTTTCTTTATGAATTGACATCGCCACCTACTGGCCTAATAGCAGAATACAGCGTTTTCAGTCGTTTTCTCGGATCCCTCTTATCCTTTTGACAATACAGTACTGTCGTCTGTACACAAAAAATGCAAAGGAAAAACTTTTCCATATTTAGTACATCGACATTGACATGTAAACACCCTAAGTTTTTTATCTAATATTTGTATTTTATTTCAACTTTATTTCAATTAATGAAAACAGGTTCTAATAGTTATATATGTCTAATAGTTATCTAATAGTTCATTATAAATTATATATATAGAATATATATGAATTCTGACATGAATTAAAATATATATGAAAGTATATATATATATATATATATATATATATATATATATATATATATGAAAATCTGACAAAAATACAAAGGTACAAGACTGTAATTAACGGCTTTAGTGAGGGAAAAGAACTACAATCCCATGAAGCATTGTTAACAGCATAATCAAATTAAAAAAGATGGAGAAATAAACTGTAAAACTACTAATTTTAAAATGTTAAATGTATATATAAAACAAATATTTGTGTATATATGCATATTTTGCAATAAAAGTAAAATATATTAAGTATTTTGAAAGCGTAGAGATCGACTCGATCGCAGCGCTTCATGGGAGTGGGCGGAGCTAACAAGTTCTTTTAGCGTGTGTTGCTTTTTTTCAACTCTGATTGGTGGAATTTCTGTACAGCATCATAGGTAATGTAGTTTTTCACTATTATTTTAAAAATAAGTTAAAATAATGCAGGCTGACAGTGTCAGGAGAAGCAAAAACCATAGATTAATAACCTCGTAGCTCACAATGTCCAAAATACTATACTTTTTGGTAGTTCTTTGTAAGTATTAACAGTACAATAAAACAGAAACATGTCAATACCATGGTACATCCTTTGGGATTTGGAATCATGGTGTTGCCATGGTTTTTGGGCATGTACAATGGTAATACTGTGGTGTTCTTTGAAGTACCTTGGTATATGATTATGGTAATCAAATTGAAACAGTAACAATAATCACCAGCAATTATTTTGCCAAGTCATATAGTTAATTGGCCAAAATGTAGGCTGTTGCCAAGCAACAATCAAATTTCCACTGTTTTTATATCCATGTGTCCGAGGATTGTACCCAGCTCATGTTTAAGAACACTGACCTGTACAGATTATCTGGAGAGAGATGTGTGTATGCATTTGGTTATTATGTGTCCTGTTAATGCTGTTATCATGAAGAGACTCTCTGTTTTGCCAGAAATTAGTATTTGTGGCTGTTGTTATACTCATGGATACGGAGATTTCACACAGGCCTGTGAATGACAGCTATGCTCTCCAGAATCTGCGGTTTTAAGAGCTTCCACCAGATTATTTTACGGTTTTGTATTAAAACACATTTCACTGTGTGCAGTGGTGTTATTATAGTAAAACATCACAGGTTCATTGATTCGTGAGTGTTTAACACTGAGGCAGTGTTAAACACAGTGTTTTATACTATGTGCATATACAGAGGAAAAATATGAATATTAAAGGAATAGTTTACCCTAAAATAAAAATGTTTTCATTATTTTATCATCACCAATATGCTGTTATTATTATTATTAGAGGACAGTAAAAGTGAACATCTCATTCTCCATCCGTGCGTCATTGATACCAAAATGGCATGGTTTCTCTCATATATCATGACCTAAAGTGACATCCTAGATTTCTTTCACACAAACCTCTCAAATAGCCTGGTCCTTTTTGGAGCTTTCACAGCATCTGTCCCCATTCAGGTTAGGGAGGACTTTGTGAGTAAATATTTTCATTTTTGTGTGAACTATTCCTTTAAAGTGTTGTTTTTGAAGTCATGCAGTATTATGCTCTTGTTTGAATCTATAAAATCCACTCAGCAGAACCACCCAGCTCTACCCAATAACCTCTCACCCTTCCTCCTCTCCTTCCTTTATCTCTCCTTCCCTCAGGCGACTGACCAAGTCCACCCTCCTCCTCATCCCTCTCTTTGGCACTCATTACATGGTCTTCAGCTTTCTCCCAGACTACTTCAACGTGAGCCTGCGGCTTTGCATCGAGCTTTGTCTGGGCTCCTTCCAGGTTATCCAGCCCGCTATCAGCACAACACAGCTTAAACCCAGACCTCAGCAGGAGTGTGAATTACTGAACGTAGGCTTACTAAGGCTGGAATATATGGAAGCTTGTTTCTGCCACAGAATAAAAAAAAAAAAAAAAAAGGATAATTGTGAGTTATAAAGTCAGAATTGCGAGTTATAAAGTCAGAATTGCGAGATATAAAGTCAGAATTGCGAGATATAAAGTCAGAATTGCGAGTTATAAAGTCAGAATTGCGTGATATAAAGTCAGAATTGCGTGATATAAAGTCAGAATTGCGATTTTTAAAGTCAGAATTGCGAGTTATAAAGTCAGAATTGGGAGTTTTAAAGTCAGAATTGCGAGTTATAAAGTCAGAATTGTGTTGTGTCAGATTTGCGAGTTATAAAGTCAGAAGTGTGATATAAAGTCAGAATTGCAGTGCAACCATTGTAGTCTGATTAACCAACAAGTGACTCTTGTAAATTGGTTCTTTTTAGTGATTTAAAAACAGACAATGCAAACAGCGTCAGCGTTGCGACATCGCAACGTTCTCTCCAAATCCTGGTTGGCTCTCTCAGCTTGCCCGTTACTCTGGGGATGGAACTCAGATGACAAACTAACAGTCGCTCCCAGTAATCGACAAAATTCCTTCCAGAATTTGGAGGTAAATTGGCATCGCCTGTCAGAAACCACGTCTACCGGGAGGCCATGAATACGGAAGACGTGATTGATGACAGTAACTGCTGTGTCCTTGGCAGTGGGTAATTTAGGCAAGGGAATGAAATGTGCCGCCTTTGAGAACCGGTCCACTACAGTCAAAATCACCGTATTGCCCTGTGAAGGAGGGAGGCCTGTGACGAATCTAGCGCTATGTGGGACCAGGGTCTCGAAGGGACAGACAGCGGTTGAAGAAGCCCCTCTGGGGAACGATTGGAAGTCTTACCACGAGCGCAGACAGAGCAAGCCAAAACAAAATTGCGAACGTCGCGAGCCATGCAGGGCCACCAGAATCATTGCTTAACCAAAAAATTGGTACGACTAACCCCTGGATGACAATCCAGATTGGAATCATGGCCCCATCGGATAATGTCTGAACGTAACCTCTCTGGCACAAATAATCGACTCGGCGGGCACCTGGGCGGAGGCGTTACCCCTTCTAAGGCCATGCGGACCTTCGACTTGACCTTCCATGTGAGTGAAGAGACAATGAGTCTCTCAGGTAGAATACACTCGGGAGTGGACGGGCGCTCGGAACGATCAAAAACACGAGATAAAGCATCGGGCTTGATGTTTTTAGACCCAGGATGATAAGATAGAGAAAAATCAAAATGACCGAAAATAAGAGCCCACCGAGCCTGCCTAGAGTTTAGTCGTTTAGCGGATCTTATGATCAGTCCACACAGTAAATTTTGCAGTGTTAAATGAACTCCATGAGAGTCAAATTTAAACACTCGGCCCGAGTGTATTTGGTCCCACTCAGAATTGGTGATAAATTGACTCTCGTCATAGAGTTAAATTAACTCTATTTTGAGTAAAACTTTAACACTGCTCAACACTGAATAGTGTTACTAGAGTTTAACACTAGGAGAAATTAACTCTGTTTGGTGTTACTAGAGTTTAACACTAGGGGAAAATTAACTCAGATTAGTGTTAATATTTCACTTATGTAGAGTTTATTTACATTTGTAATAGTGAAAAATTCTCAAATTTTAAAACCCTATTGGTGTTTAAAACAGAAAAGAAAACAAGTTCAACGACATCACATTTAAAATATTTATTTAAACGTTATCAGGCTCAAGAAACATACACGTATATGCACAAAAATACATCACATCTGCATGAAATGACAATACATCACTATATGCAGTACAGAATCTGTTGAACCACCTAGCTAAGCAGTCTTGCTCTAACCTCAGCAATACAATGACTTCCACTTTGTCAACATCTTTGTTGTACACTGTGGTCTGAATAAAAGTGTACATCTTGTGTAGAATAGTTTTATAAATGGTGCCAAAAACAAAGTGTGCCTTAAAATGTTAGTTCACCAAAAAATAAATTCTCTCCTTAACTCACCCTCATGTCATTCTAAACCTGTAAGGCTTTTGTTCATTTTCAGAACACAAATGAAGATATTTTTGATGAAATCTGGGAGACTTCTGTCACTTCATTAACAGCCTACACAACTACCACTTTCAAGGCCCAGAAAGGCAGTAAAGACATCATTAAAGTAACCCATGTGACTCTGTTGATTTAACTTACTTTAACTTAACAGTTTTATGAAGCAACACAATACCGGACTTAAGTACATGAGAGCACAACGACGCATGAGTGATTTGTTCAAATGAAAGCAGTCGTTGTGTGAATGCGTGTATAAAGTTGAGGTTAAACCAATAGAGTAACATGGATTACTTGAATGTCTCATTGCTACCTGTCGGGGCCTTGAATGTGCCATCTTCATTGTTGTTTCGAAGATGAACGAAGGTCTTACGGGTTTGGAACGGCATGAGGGAGAGTTAATGACAGAATTTTCATTTTTGGGTGAATTAATCCCATTAAAAATATCATCAAAAGGCATCAAAAAAAGACTGACTTGAATGGAATGACATGTTGATCAAGAATGAAGAACTGGTGAACTGAATTCTTGGTTTCAACAGCCAGGTGATAGGGCTAAGCACTTCCAGCGATGTCTTGAAGATGCTCCTCAATGCTCGTTTCACTCTGAGAAAGCCAAGCAAATTGCAGAGGACTAATGTTAAATAATGAAAACTACAAGAAAATAATAATAAAAATAATAATAAATAAAAACAAACCTTCTAAAAGACAAGATCTCTCTACATGAGATGTAGATGCCTTTTCTGGCCTTGACAAGACAATCCTTTTCCTGATGAACAATGAACAACAAAAGCATTTTAAGATCAACACTGCTTAAAGACTGCTATATTAAGTTAATCTTTAGTCACATTTAAAGGGACATTTAAATTCTCACCCTCATGTCATTCCAAACCCATAAGACTTTTGTTCTCGTTTGGAACACAAATTATGATATTTTTGATGACAAAATGCTGTCAGATTTCCTTCCATAGACTGCCTTTCCAACTGATACTTTTGACACTTCAAAAAGTTCATAAAGACATGGGAAAACTAATCCATATGAATTGGGGTTTAGATCAAATTGTCTGAAGAGACTTGATCGCTTATGATGAACAGATTTAATTTAGGTTTTTACTCACATGTAAACATTGATCTGCAAACATAAGCAGAAGCTCAACCGAACCTTAATAACACACAAAACCAAACCTCATCCGGAAGCTCAAACGCTGTTATGCAGCACGTAACCAGCACGGTTCTTGTGCATTATTCAGTTTCGGTCGAGCTTCTGCGTATGTTCACTGATCAATGTTTACATGCAAGAAAAAGCAAAAATTAAATCAGTTCATCATAACAAGTGACCGATTTTCATCAGACAATTTGATCTAAACCACTCAATTCATATGGATTAGTTTTACAATCTCTTTATGAACTTTTTAAAGCATCAAAGTGTCAGTTGCAAAGACTGTCTATGGAAAGAAATCTGACAGCATTCTGTCATCAAAAAGATCTTCATTTGTGATCTGAAGATCAAAAGTCTTAGAACGACATGAGGGTGAGTAATTAATGACAGACCTTTTTTCGTTTTAGGTGAACTAACCCTTTAATGCAACTCCATGGCAATAAAACTGCCGTGAAAGATGACACAATAAAATTCTCATTTCATTTTGTACCTTCAAATGATACTGCTTGTGCTTTAGCAGTGCCTCTCTGTATAGTTTTGATTCTCCATGGCAAGTAACTGGTGGCATTTTCACCAACATAGCAATGCTCCTTAGAAAGACAAAAGCACAGAAGAAAAAAAAGTTTTAAAATCCAAGAGCAAAATACACCATTTAAAATTTTTTTTTAAAAAAATTTAAAAAAAGAAAAAGAAAATGTGTGATACTTACAGGAACACCACAATTACTCTGGCATATTTCTCATTCACCTTCCTTGGTTGTGATGTACAGTACTGCAAAATAAATAAATAAAAAATATCTATCTATATATCTAATATGTAAAAATACTTAAGATTTATACATATTTTTCTAAATGTTTAATCGTATAAAGATCAAACTAATGTTGGATTTTTTAAATTGATTTATTAGTTTCAACAGTTTTTTTTCTTTCCCCCTCAAATGCATAAGTAATAACGTGTTGCCCACCTTTTTTAGCTTCATCATCGAGCCTCATTCGTGTAACGTTACATGAAAACCTTTCTTCAATAATGAGTGTGTCCTGTGAGTCAGTGGAGTCAAAGGATGAATACAGGGACTTGTCTGAGTGCACAGGAGAAGCTTGTTAATTAAAACAAAAAAGAACAAAATACGTTAGTTCAGCAATATGTGCTATACCATGCCAATAACAGTCACTTACAAAGAATGGATTTCAAAATGCGTTACTTGTATCAACCGATGCTCTGCTGAAGTCAACTGATTGTTTATGTCTAATAACAATAATATAAAATAGTTGTTCGTGCTGCCGTGATCATTGCAGAAGGTTAAAGTGACGAGAAACAAAAAAGCGGGTATTTTTAAATGAGACTTTCTTTCCGCCTTCCCCATCGCCTTCTTCGTTGCGTAGTGTTGGGCCATGTTAATGCTATCCCACAGCGCCATCTAACTTACGTGGCTTCAATAAAAATACAATGGTGGCATTTTGACAAATCGAATTTATAATTACCTTCATTGGACATATTTAATCTGTCGGGAGCTGAACAGTATCAAATATATAGTTTATATAACATTCGAACGATTTACATAACATAATTCATAACATAATATATTCTGACATGTTTATGTTCTGTATGTAGCGTCGTAAGACATGCTAAAATATTTCAATCCACAATAACATTTGGCTACATGCTACACGTTACGTTTACATTATAAAATGTTGAAAACACCAGCCACAGCCCTAACTGCAAGATTTCGACCATCCAAACACATAAAAATGTGTCAGCTTACCATCTATTGTGACGTTCAATAATTAAACGTTTAAAATATATATATATATATATTATATATATTAACTACAGCTGAAAATCAAATTAAGTAAGATTACTGACATAATTTAAACTTTATCATTACCACATTGTGACGAAAAAGCACATTTCTCCAACAAAGGCCTAGTGACTTTATTCGACATTTCCGAGTTTAAACCAAATTACCAGATCAAAAAACTACAACTGCATTATTATTAGCACAATCGTTAACATCAAATATTAAACTTACGTTTTAATAAGTTAATTAAAAAAAAAAAAACTTACCTTTTAGTGCGAGGCAAAAGAAGATGGCGATGAGAGAACTTCCGCTCAGGTCTTCGGAGTTGGCTTAAGGGGCGGAGCTTAACAGAGTAAATTTAACGACGCAGAATTCAACTCTGATTATTTTCACCAACACTAGGGGGTATTTTTCACTATTTGTTGTTAAATTAACTCCTTAAGAGTAAATGCAGATTAACACTGATTAACACTATTTACATTTACATTTATTCATTTGGCAGACGCTTTTATCCAAAGCGACTTACAGGTGAGGAATACAACAAGCGAGTCGTCATGACGAGGCAAATAGACAAGAAGTGCTCACAATAAAAGTTATCGGCAATGCTCAGAGTATCATAAGCTACAATAGAGAGGAAGTGAAAGGATAGGTATAAGAATTTTTTTTTTTTTTTTTTTTTAAGTGCTCACAAAAGAGATGAGTTTTCAGCTGTCTTTTGAATGTTGCCAGGGATTCAGCGTTCCGGATGAAGGCAGGAAGATCATTCCACCACCAAGGGACAATGAATGAGAATGTCCTTGAGGGTGATCTTTGAAGACCGTAGGCTTCTGGTAGGCGTATAGACTCGTAAGAGTGAGTGGAAGTAGGAGGGTGCTGAGCCTGTGGTAGATCTGTAAGCAAGCGTCAACGCCTTGATGTGATGCGAAGTTTGACTGCCAGCAGACGATGAAAGGTATACCCCGAACCCTCCAACCAGTGACGCCACTCTTCCAAAGCTAGTTTGACTGCCAGCAGCTCCCTGTTACCAATGTCGTAATTGTGTTCGGCAGTGGATAAACGATGGGAAAAAAAAGGGCAAGGATGCATCTTATCGTCCGCAGCGGCACGCTGGGATAGAACTGCACCTACCCCCACCTCTGACACAGCAACCTCCACCACAAACTGATGTGACGGATCAGAGAATGGGAGGTTGGAGGGAGAGAAGCAGCCCGGGACTTACTGAACACTTCCTTCAGGTCGAGGTACTCCTCAGGCACGTTTGACAGATTCACCGACTCCTCCTGTAACAGAGAACGAGACACAGAAGAATAAGCAGACAACAAACAAGACGCATGACAGCGCTGGCTCCACTCTGCCACGGATCCCTGGCCCCACTCGATCCCGAGCTTGTGTTTCACCAGCCACGGATGTCCCAAGGATGGTGTACTGATCTGGAAATGTAAAATGACAACTGTTCAGTATGGTTACCAGATGTGATGACGGTTAACAGCTCCGTGGCGTGTGTGATGGTGGGTAGTTTCAGTCCGTTAAGGGCAAGAACAGTTATGGCATGTTCCAAGGGGCAAATGGGTATGTGCAGCCGCGTGGCCAGATCGTAGTCCATGATGCTACCCTCCGCTCCCGAGTCGACCAGAGCCTGGCAGATGTGATGCCCCAATATCCATTGTAGTCTCACCGGGAGGAGTGTCGCAGACGAGGATTTCTCCAGGGAAAGACCACCCGACAGTAACCTCGGTCCTACTGTCAGGCTCTGCCTTTTACGGGACATTCCTTTAAAAAAAGTGTCCAGCTCCACCATAGTATAAACACAGTCCCTTCTCCCTCCGGTGTGTCCTCTCCTCCCAGGAGAGCCGAGCTCTACCCACTTGCATGGGTTCATGATCGAACGTGGGACCGACTGTTACCTCCGCTGATTCCCACGTCATCCAGTTCTTCAACGCGCGCTACTGGCCTCTTACGCTCAGCGCGTTCCTGGAAACGGCCATCCACTCGTACCGCAAGCTCAATAAATCCATTGAGACTGGTGGGCAAATCCAACAGGTAGATCTCATGTTGAACACGGTCGGCCAACCCATGCAGGAACATATCCCACTGCGCCTCCTTGTTCCATTTGCATTCCGGCGCCAGGGTGCGGAACTCGATGGCGTAGTCAGAAACTGGTCGAATTCCCTGCCACAGGTCCACGAGCTTGCGCGCGGCCTCCCGTCCCGCCACCGTACGGTCAAACACCCGCCTCATCTCCTGTGACAGGGCGTGGAACGAGGAGCAGCACGGATGGTCGTTCTCCCACACCGCTGTTCCCCATAACGCTGCGCGTCCAGTCAATAGCATCATGACTAACGCTACTTTAGACTCCTCAGAAGATAATGTATTCGGTTGCAGAGAGAAATAAATAGAGCACTTCGTTAAAAAAGCTCTACAAACATCTGGTTCTCCAGCATACCTCTTTGGTGCAGGAATAAGTGGTTCTTGTTGACTGTTGATGTTGATGACACCGGGACAGCCTGCAACGAACTGACAAAGACGACATGTAGACACGCACATTTTATAACAAGCACTAACAAGACATGGCTGGCAACAGATCGCAATCAGACCATAATGGGTGACGCCCACACAATCATTCACTCACACACATACACACACAACAAACACACGAGGATGAGTAAGTGAATCCATGAACCATCACATGATTCTTTTAAAGCAGTTCTTTTATTATTGAATCAAAAACAGGCAGCACAAACAGTATACTTTGATTAATGAACAAATGACTCCTTTAAAACGGTTCTTTTTCGTGAATCAGAAACATGCAGCACAACCAGTGTAGTCCGATTAATCAAAAGTAAATCAAAAACAGACAACACAATCAACGTAGTCTGATTCATGAACAAATTTCTTTTAAATCAGATCCTTTTATTAGATCAAAGCAGGTTGACAGGCAGGTAGGACATCCTATCATTGCATTCGGACCAAATGCAATGATTGGACAAACATTGTTTGGTACTGAGACTTCCACAGAAGATGTATATATATATATACACACATTTTTTTTTAACATTTAGACCACTTCTATTATTGTTAATTGCTATCAGTGACAAGAGTTTCAACCAGTATAACAAAAAGTGTTCATGAAAAACATTGCCTACCCTAAGTCTAGTGTTTGATCCTCAGACATTTAATGTATGATGCCCACTTTTTCTCTTGAACTACTTACAAGTCTGCAAGTGTCAGATTTCAAATCTGTTCAGAAGTCATGTGGTGTATTCCAGTCTTTAGACACGCTCCCCTCGGTACAGTCGATGAGCTCTGATCAAAACAACCTCAGAGCAGACCTCATCTCACCTTTGATCTGTTGAGACAGAAGATGGACATTGGGGTTTTAGAGATATTACTTAGTTAGCCGGAACGCTAATTGAGTTTCCTGAAGGGCCGGTAACTAATTTTGAAGATGAATTCTATGCAGGAGTTTGAGACACATAACAGGAAGGCTGTTACCTAATTGTAAAAGTTTATTTAAGTCATAATATGATGTCCGTGATGTGCGCTTTTTAGTGCTAATTACTTTCTTTGAAGGCTAACAATGAAGTAAGACTGTGTTCTTTGTCTTGACTAGTCAGACATGTCGGCTCACCCGAATGTGAAAATGACTGAATCGTGCAGGCAGTTTCCAGATTGCTGTTTACAGAGCCTGCGGCTGTTTCAGTGACAGGTTTGATATCTCAAGATGTCTATTTTAGGGTTCTCTGTTAGATTTTATATATATATATATAATATAGAACAGTATATTGATTTAGCCGCCTTTAAGGCTGTCACTTGGGCCATGTTCAGATCCTAGGATATCTTTTAGGAAGCGCAGACATTTTTAAAAACATTTAATCAAAAACATTTTTACCGCAACATTCAGGTTCGTCACTGATCTGAAATGACAAAAATGATAATTCTGTCATTATTTACTCACATGCAAGTCATTACAAACCTGTATGCTGTGGTTTTTCTTTGGAACACAAAAGTAGTACAGTACATGCTTCACTTTTCTATACAAAAGTAATGTCATTTTTCTTCATACAACATGATACCCAATGGTGTTTGGTACGGCTGGTTATTGATTCATACTAGGGATGCACGATATATATCGGCCACCATATGGTATCAGCCGATATATGTTCATTTCTATTAATATTATTGTTATCGGCCCGATAAGAAAATTTGGCTGATATATTAAGGCAGATAATTAATGAATTATTTGCTTTAGCTGAGACACTTCAGGTGCGCACTGTTCATCATGATGGTTTTGAATTGCTTGAAAAGGAAAATACAGTTAAGTTCAAATTCAACATCTACAGCACATGTCTGTCATATAGGCTAAATAAATTATACTGAGAACAGTTTGAAAAGAGTCATTTGTTCATGAACTGAACTGTACTGTTAGCACTGGGTGGTAGGGCTGGGACAATACATCAGTTCTCAATTCACAATACATTCAGAATCAGAATCGATAAAGAAAAATTGTATCTCGAATAGAGAATCGATGTATTGTCCCAGCCCTACTGGGTGAGTCACATGTTTTTGATTCACTGAAAAGAACCGGTTTAGAGGAGTCATTCATTGGTGAATTGTGCCTCACGGTTTACATTGTATGTTTTTGATTCACTAGAAAGAGCCAGTTTAAGGAGGTTTCTATGAACAGTCATTCTATGGAAAAGAGTATGTACATTCTTCTGAATTTACCCTTTTGGATTCTACAGAATGATCAACAGCATGCAAATTCATGAGCGATTTCTATCATGTTTATATTCAGAATCACACTTGTAAAACATGTCAGCTGTTGGATGTCATTATTATGGCATTTTCTGGATAAGCTCTCTTATTGCAAGTCAGTTCCTTACTGCGGTTGAATACTCTAGCACTGGACTGTCTTGCATTTTAATTGATGGATCAGGATTTGATCCGGCTGGCTCAAAACTTACAGATACATCCATGGTTATGCATAAGTATGGGCCTGCAGAAATGGTGTTAAAAGCATATAATTTGTATCCCAATGCACTCAATCTGAGATGAAAGGGAGAGGAATGGCGATGGATTTATAATATTACATATTTCATCTGAGGAGCACTGACTGCAATTTACAGACACTGATTTTCTCCTTTTCATTTATTTTCTTTAGGGTCTTATTGTGGCAGTTTTGTACTGTTTCCTGAACCAGGAGGTGAGTGATTATTGTTTGACAGCCCTCACACACTGTACAAATAAAAAAATGCACCAAAATTCAAAGTAATGTGCTGAAAGCTAGATTCTATAAATGCATTTGCAAACTGTAAAAGTCAGGCAGACATCTGGACAAATTGCCATGTTGACAGTTGATTCTGCAAGTCTGTATTTGAATGGAGATAATCAGCATTCTCAGAGGACTGAACAACGTTTGTACTCAAAATATGGCCCAATAAAATTCTTGTTTGCCAGTCTTTATTGATTTGATTAAGAAGCAGATTGGGGAATTACAAGAGGACTGCTCAAAGGCCAATAAGCAATTAAGGATGAATAATAATGCATTGCATTTTAACCAGTGCTTATGGTAAAGGTGAGCATCTTCTATTTAATGAAACTCATTTCTAACAAAACCACTATATGAACTGATCTGTTAGACAACTGAGTCACTGTTTTTATTTTAGTCTACGCAGTATCGTGATTATGGAAACTAGTTTCCACCACAGAATAAAACTATTTAAAAGATATTACGAGTTATAAAGTCAGAATTGCGAGATATAAAGTCAGAATTGTGAGTTATAAAATCTGAATTGCGAGATATAAAGTCAGAATTGTGAGATATAAAGTCAGAATTGCAAGATATAAAGTCACAATTGCAAGATATAAAGTCAGAATTGTGAGTTATAAAGTTGCAATTGCAAGAAATAGTCAGAATTGCGAGATATAAAGTCAGAATTGTGATATAAACTCACAATTGTGAGATATAGTCAGAATTGCGAGATATTAAGTCAGAATTGTGAGTTTTAAAGTCGCAATTGCGAGAAATAGTCAAAATTGCGAGATATGAAGTCACAATTGCAAGATATAAAGTCAGAATTGCGAGTTATAAAGTCAGAATTGCGAGATATAAATTCAGAATTGTGAGTTATAAAGTCAGAATTGTGAGATATAAAGTTGCAATTGCGAGAAATAGTCAAAATTGCGAGATATAAAGTCAGAATTGCGAGATATAAAGTCAGAATTGCGAGTTATAAAGTCAGAATTGCGAGATATAAATTCAGAATTGTGAGTTATAAAGTCAGAATTGTGTTATAAAGTCAGAATTGCGAGATATAAAGTCACAATTGCGAGATATAAAGTCACAATTGCGAGAAATAGTCAAAATTGTGAGATATAAAGTCAGAATTGTGAGTTATAAAGTCAGAATTGTGAGATATAAAGTCAGAATTGCGAGTTATAAAGTCAGAATTGTGAGTTATAAAGTCAGAATTGCGAGAAATAGTCAAAATTGTGAGATATAAAGTCAGAATTGTGAGTTATAAAGTCAGAATTGTGAGATATAAAGTCAGAATTGCGAGTTATAAAGTCAGAATTGTGAGATATAAAGTCAGAATTGTGAGAAATAGTCAAAATTGTGAGATATAAAGTCAGAATTGTGAGTTATAAAGTCAGAATTGTGAGATATTAAGTCAGAATTGTGAGATATAAAGTCAGAATTGTGAGATATAAAGTCAGAATTGAGTTATAAAGTCAGAATTGTGAGTTACAAAGTCAGAATTGTGAGTTATAAAGTCAAAATTGTGAGATATAAAGTCAGAATTGTGAGTTATAAAGTCAGAATTGTGAGATATAAAGTCAGAATTGCGAGTTATAAAGTCAGAATTGTGAGTTATAAAGTCAGAATTGCGAGAAATAGTCAAAATTGTGAGATATAAAGTCAGAATTGCGAGTTATAAAGTCAGAATTGTGAGATATAAAGTCAGAATTGTGAGAAATAGTCAAAATTGTGAGATATAAAGTCAGAATTGTGAGTTATAAAGTCAGAATTGTGAGATATAAAGTCAGAATTGCGAGTTATAAAGTCAGAATTGTGAGATATAAAGTCAGAATTGTGAGAAATAGTCAAAATTGTGAGATATAAAGTCAGAATTGTGAGTTATAAAGTCAGAATTGTGAGATATTAAGTCAGAATTGAGTTATAAAGTCAGAATTGTGAGTTATAAAGTCAGAATTGTGAGTTATAAAGTCAGAATTGTGAGTTATAAAGTCAGAATTGTGAGATATAAAGTCAGAATTGTGAGATATAAAGTCAGAATTGTGAGATATAAAGTCAGAATTGTGAGATATAAAGTCAGAATTGTGAGATATAAAGTCAGAATTGTGAGTTATAAAGTCAGAATTGTGAGATATTAAGTCAGAATTGAGTTATAAAGTCAGAATTGTGAGTTATAAAGTCAGAATTGTGAGTTATAAAGTCAGAATTGTGAGTTATAAAGTCGCAATTGCGAGAAATAGTCAAAATTGCAAAATATAAATTTGCAATTGCAAGTTATAAAGTCAGAATTGCGAGAAATAATGTTGCAATTGCGAGAAAAAATATTTTTTTATTCTGTGGCAGAAACAAGCTTCCATAGGTTAGCCTATAGTTTAAACATAATAACATAAAAACTTTTATAATCTAAGTTAGGTTTAGGTTAGGTTTTGAGGAAAGTCACTCCTGGGTTTTTGTGATTGTACATCATATATGTGATTGTCTGTCAGGTTCAGAATGAAATACGCTCACGATGGATTCGATATCAAGATGGGAGTTACGCTGTCGTCCCTGTTGGAGCCAAAGGAAGTCAGATGGACACTCCTTTCTAGAGTCACTCAAACTCATCAGTCAGCAAATTGTATTGCTTGGTTTATATGACAACAAATGAGATCATCCCCATTAACTTGCAACAGTGACACCAAAAGTATTCTGACAGCTGTAATAGTGGCTGAAGTGTTTAAATACTGTACATTTGGGATGCAGGATATCTGTGAGAAATTAGAGAAATGTATATGTATACAAAAAAATGTGACTGCTGGAATTTATCATTACAAAACTGCTGTCAAATTGCAGTGGCCAAAAGTGATGTCTGGTCTAGGATAATTGACATTGTCCTTTTTTTAAATATTATTAAACATTTGTTAAAGATTTGTAAGAATATTGCGAAGTTGTGTTTGGAGTCAATTGTGTTGTTTGTGACAATGCAGTGGAACATGCCAAATTATTCGGACAGGCTGCCATCCAAAGAAAATATGAATACATCCAGAACCAACAAAATATTAATAACTGAATATGTTGTTGTCAGTGTATGTTTTTTCCTGTGAGATTTTTCTTTATCTATGCATTTCTTTACATAGTAAAATAAAACATGTAGCTGTAGTTTGCCTTTTTTGCCAAATCATTTTGTCAGATGCTTCCCTCATATTTAAAATATTTTCCTTATATTTTGATGGTTTAATCGAACTTGTAGGGTTATTAAAAACAAATATGCCCTCTGGACATGACTTTTGGCCACAACTCTGTACGTTTGTATATATGTATTTAACATTTCTTTATGTATTTAATATTTGTAAAGAGAAATTTAAAGATTAATAAATTCATGGATTTCTGAGAGAGATATGCGGTAACCCTGGTCACATGTCACATGTTTTTATTAAACTACAATTTCTGTTGGCCAAAATAGTGGTTTGATAGTTTTATATGTTACCTTTTTCATTTTTATTTAATGGGTTGTTTTGTTTTTCATTCCCATTTCCTTCCCATTGTGACAACTTACCCCATATAGTGTGACAACATGCCTGCAATTTGTGCAACATATGTTCAAGAAACTGTATCTTTTTGTTCTGCGATAACAGTGTAAATGTTCAAAAGCATCTTTGTAGCAAAGACTGATACTGTACATGTCTATACAGACACTGACGCTCAAAAACTAGCCTGTTTTTTTGCTGGTTGATTGTTTCTAGGTCACTCAGAAATCAATGAATTACTGAAATGTTGCAGCTACTGAGAGCAGAAATTGTTTTACTCAGTTTATTGTCAGTGTCACTTCAGAATAGAAGACATTTGCAGATGTGGAGCTGCTTAGTAGTGAGAGCTGTCTTATATTTCTCAACATATCAGAACAAACTAGAAACAGTGATGATAGCATCTGCTCTACACTGTTCCTCCATACTCATATTCACCTTCCAAAGGCTTCTGCTGTGTTGCTTTATATGTAGCCTTCTCTTCTCTTCTCTTCTCTTCTCTTCTCTTCTCTTCTCTTCTCTTCTCTTCTCTTCTCTTCTCTTCTCTTCTCTTCTCTCTTCTTGTCTCTTCAAGTCTTTTCTTGTCTCGTCTCTTCTAGTCTCATCTCGTCTTTTCTCGTCTTGTCTCTTCTAGTCTCTTCTCGTCTTGTCTTCTCGTCTCTTCTAGTCTCATCTCTTCTAGTCTCTTCTCGTCTCTTCTTGTCTCGTCTTTTCTAGTCTCATCTCTTCTAGTCTCTTCTCATCTTTTCTAGTCTCTTCTTGTCTCTTCTAGTCTCTTCTTGTCTCGTCTTTTCTCGTCTTGTATCTTCTAGTCTCCTCATCTCGTCTTGTCTCTTCTAGACTCATCTCGTCTTTTCTCGTCTTGTCTCTTCTCATCTCATCTTTTCTTGTCTTGTCTCTTCTAGTCTCGTCTTATCTCGTCTCTTCTTGTCTCATCTTTTCTCGTCTTGTCTCTTCTAGTCTCTTCTCATCTCATCTTTTCTCGTCTTGTCTCTTCTAGTCTCTTCTCATCTCATCTTTTCTTGTCTTGTCTCTTCTAGTCTCGTCTCGTCTCGTCTTTTCTCGTCTCTTCTTGTCTCATCTTTTCTCATCTTGTCTCTTCTAGTCTCTTCTCATCTGATCTTTTATCGTCTTGTCTCTTCTAGTCTCTTCTCATCTTGTCTTTTCTCGTCTTGTCTCTTCTAGTCTAGTCTTGTCTCTTCTAGTCTCTTCTCATCTCGTCTTCTCGTTTGGTCTCTTCTAGTCTAGTCTTGTCTCTTCTAGTCTCTTCTCATCTCGTCTTTTCTCATCTTGTCTCTTCTCATCTCGTCTTCTCGTTTGGTCTCTTCTAGTCTAGTCTCGTCTCTTCTAGTCTCTTATCTTCTCGTCTTTTCTCATCTTGTCTCTTCTCGTCTCTTCTCATCTTTTCTCTTCTTGTCTCGTCTTTTCTTTTCTCATCTCATCTTGTCTCTTCTCATCTCGACTTTTCTCGTCTTGTCTCTTCTCATCTCGTCTTCTCGTTTGGTCTCTTCTAGTCTAGTCTCGTCTCTTCTAGTCTCTTATCTTCTCGTCTTTTCTCATCTCTTCTAGTCTCTTATCTTCTCGTCTTTTCTCATCTTGTCTCTTCTCATCTCGACTTTTCTCGTCTTGTCTCTTCTAGTCTAATCTTTTGTCATCTTGTCTTGTCTTTTCTCTTCTCATCTCATCTTGTCTCTTCTCATCTCGTCTTTTCTTGTCTTGTCTTTTCTCGTCTCGTCTCTTCTAGTCTCATCTCGTCTTTTCTCGTCTTGTCTCTTCTAGTCTCTTCTCGTCTTGTCTTCTCGTCTCTTCTAGTCTCATCTCTTCTAGTCTCTTCTCGTCTTTTCTCGTCTCTTCTTGTCTCGTCTTTTCTAGTCTCATCTCTTCTAGTCTCTTCTCATCTTTTCTAGTCTCTTCTTGTCTCTTCTAGTCTCTTCTTGTCTCGTCTTTTCTCGTCTTGTATCTTCTAGTCTCCTCATCTCGTCTTGTCTCTTCTAGACTCATCTCGTCTTTTCTCGTCTTGTCTCTTCTAGTCTCTTCTTGTCTCGTCTTTTCTCGTCTTGTCTCTTCTCATCTCATCTTTTCTTGTCTTGTCTCTTCTAGTCTCGTCTTATCTCGTCTCTTCTTGTCTCATCTTTTCTCGTCTTGTCTCTTCTAGTCTCTTCTCATCTCATCTTTTCTCGTCTTGTCTCTTCTAGTCTCTTCTCATCTCATCTTTTCTTGTCTTGTCTCTTCTAGTCTCGTCTCGTCTTTTCTCGTCTCTTCTTGTCTCATCTTTTCTCGTCTTGTCTCTTCTAGTCTCTTCTCATCTCATCTTTTCTTGTCTTGTCTCTTCTAGTCTCGTCTCGTCTTTTCTCGTCTCTTCTTGTCTCATCTTTTCTCATCTTGTCTCTTCTAGTCTCTTCTCATCTGATCTTTTATCGTCTTGTCTCTTCTAGTCTCTTCTCATCTTGTCTTTTCTCGTCTTGTCTCTTCTAGTCTAGTCTTGTCTCTTCTAGTCTCTTCTCATCTCGTCTTCTCGTTTGGTCTCTTCTAGTCTAGTCTTGTCTCTTCTAGTCTCTTCTCATCTCGTCTTTTCTCATCTTGTCTCTTCTCATCTCGTCTTCTCGTTTGGTCTCTTCTAGTCTAGTCTCGTCTCTTCTAGTCTCTTATCTTCTCGTCTTTTCTCATCTTGTCTCTTCTCGTCTCTTCTCATCTTTTCTCTTCTTGTCTCGTCTTTTCTTTTCTCATCTCATCTTGTCTCTTCTCATCTCGACTTTTCTCGTCTTGTCTCTTCTCATCTCGTCTTCTCGTTTGGTCTCTTCTAGTCTAGTCTCGTCTCTTCTAGTCTCTTATCTTCTCGTCTTTTCTCATCTCTTCTAGTCTCTTATCTTCTCGTCTTTTCTCATCTTGTCTCTTCTCATCTCGACTTTTCTCGTCTTGTCTCTTCTAGTCTAATCTTTTGTCATCTTGTCTTGTCTTTTCTCTTCTCATCTCATCTTGTCTCTTCTCATCTCGTCTTTTCTTGTCTTGTCTTTTCTCGTCTCGTCTCTTCTAGTCTCATCTCGTCTTTTCTTGTCTTGTCTTTTCTCGTCTCGTCTCTTCTAGTCTCATCTCGTCTTGTCTTGTCTCTTTTCCTCTCATCTCTTCTAGTCTCTCCTCATCTCGTCTTGTCTCTTCTCATCTCGTCTTCTCGTTTGGTCTCTTCTCGTCTCATCTCTTCTAGTCTTGTCTCGTCTTTTCTCGTCTTGTCTTGTCTCATCTAGTCTCTTCTCATCTTGTCTTCTCTTTTGGTCTCTTCTAGTCTAGTCTCATCTCTTCTAGTCTCGTCTCTTCTAGTCTCATCTCTTCTTGTCTTTTCTCTTCTCGTCACGTCTTTTTTTCTTGTCTCTTTTAGTCTCTTGTCTTTTCAAGTCTCGTCTTGTTTCTTCTTTTCTCTTCTCATCTCTTCTAGTTCATCTAGTCTTTTCTTGTATTCTCTTCTTTCTTCTCGTCTCTTCTAGTTTCTTCTCATCTCGTCTTTTCTTGTCTCATCTCTTCTCGTCTCATCTTTCGTCTTGTCTCTTTTAGTCTCTTTTCATCTCTTCTAGTATCTTCCCGTCATTTTTCTTCTTGTCTCTTCTCGTCTTGACTTTTCTCGTCTCATCTCTTCTCGTCTCATCTTTTTTCTTGTCTCTTCTAGCCTCGTCTCGTCTCATCTCTTCTTGTCTCGTCTTGTCTTTTTTCATCTCGTCTTTTCTTGTCTCTTCTCTCTACTTCTCAGCTCTTCTCTCTTATCTTTTTTCTTCTCTTCTCATGTCTTCTCTTCTCGTCTCTCCTTGTCTGTTCTCATCTCTTCTCTGCTCATCTCTTCTGTTCTCGATTTTTCTCGTCTCATCTCTGTTCGTCTCTTCTAGTCTCTACCTGTCTTTACTTCTGTTCTCGTCTTTTCTCTTCTTGTCTCGTCTCTTCACTGTGTCTCATCTCATCTCTGCTCATTTCTTCTCATCTTCTAGTCTCTGCTTGTATCTTTAGTTCTGTTTGCATCTTTTCTCTTTATGTCTCGTCTCACTGCTTGTCTCATCTCATCTCTTCTCGTTTCTTCTAATCTCATCTTCTCTTCTCTTCTCTTCTCTTCTCTTCTCTTCTCTTCTCTTCTCTTCTCTTCTCTTCTCTTCTCTTCTCACCAAATGTGCATTTATACTCTGTTGCCTATAAACAGCTATTAAAATGATTGTAAAAGTCTTTTGTATAAATGCTGTATTTATTATGTATGTATTTACCAGCAGTAATACATTATTTTGTTTCCATGTTTTTGAGCGGCCTTAAGTGTATTAGCCTAATGCATTAAATCGTCAGAATGCATTACAGAGATGGAAATATTATCCAGTTTTATGATCTATTAGGCCTATGTATGTAATTTTTTTGTTGTTGTTATTGTTTTTTTTTTGCCTTTAAGTGCAGTTAAGCTGATGGCGTCATATATGTGCTTATGTTATATGCGTAAGCAAGCTGGCACAGTGTGTACATGTGCCTATTTTTGAGTTCAAGTGCTCTTGATCTTTTGCTTTAATGTCTGACATGTAATTACCTTTTATTAAAACAGGAAAAACATACATAAATGTCTTCATGGCCTTCAGAAATCTTTAAATGTCAGCTGGTGTTGTCCGTCAGTAATAAACGGTGACCTCTGCTGGTCAATACATCTCACTACTATTTACTCACCCTACCTCTGCTGGTCAATACATCTCACTACTATTTACTCACCCTAGTTATTTTGAAGCCGTTTTAACTATAAAGGCATTAGGAGTGTTTTTATGTAAGTCTTTCTTTTTTTTTTTTTTTACATAGTTATAACTAAACTGAGGATCCCACAGAAATAAATCAGTAAAATAATTTCTGCTCCTAGCACTAGGAAGTCCAATTAATTTTAGTGAATTGATTCTTTCAGACGGTCAGTTCAGTGAACCGATTCACCACGAATCGGTTCGCTTTATTTTGTTAAAATATATTTTTTTTTAATTAGTTTTATAGTCTATAGCTTGCCTGACATGTGCTTTCTTTTATTTAAACATTGTTAATTAATAACGTATTAGTCTATTAATAATAATTAATTATTTTAATTAGTATCTTACATTTTCCTCAATATTTTTAACAACATTACCCCGTCCTTCATTAAAGTTTTGAACTAAAACAAACTTACTCATCTGTTAAAGTTAAACGCTTTGTGAATCGATTCGACCAAAACATTCAAAATAATCGGCTCAGCATAAGCTTGTTAAAAAAATAATATTAAATAACAACGCTAATTATGAGTAAAGACCTAATTTCGCAAATATTGCTCCCTCTTCATAGATTCAAATTTGCGAATCGATTGGCGAGTCGGTTCGACTGAATCATTCAAAACGATTCGTTCGCGAGCATTACTTCAGCACACAAGTATTATGATGGCGAGGCGTGGCGTTTACAAACTCCTGTGTAATGATTGGCGTGCCAAAGCAAAAGACGCTTTCCTTTTTTTCCGAAAAAAAAAGTTAGGAAAGGAAAGTATCTTGAGAAAACATGGCGGAGTAAGAGAAAGAAACTTTATCGATGCTTCTTGACAAAGAGAGAAACTTTTCCACCACAGGACATGTAGCGCGATTACACACTTTAAAGTACAGATCTGAAAGTGTCTGAGGTATGAGTTTGATTTCTTTTCTCCTTTGGCTTTATTTTACTTCTGGATGAACAGTTTCTCCACTGATCTGTATATGTGTTGCATATTAAGTACTTCCTTGTCTTGTCTTTCTTGTGAAACGTTTTTCATTTATTTATTGCTGCTTCTATGAAAGTTTAGTACAAAAAACTACTTCCTATTAGTCAAAATTATCTTTACAGTTTATCTGAAGGCACGTCAATATGCTGACCAGCCATGGCATAATAATAGTGAGTATATTCAGTCAAAACATAAAAAAAAATAGGTAAAAATTATATTTTGCATGAAAAAAAAGGTCTGTTTTGTGACATTATTAGGTGCATTTTCCTAAATTAGACAAAAACAACAAAATATCATTGCCATAATCCCCGAAAAATAATGATATATTACTTAAATTGTACTGTTAACATTCTATTAGCCTATATGAATTTAATTAAATAATTGTTTAAAATATGTTTATATAAAAAATGTTTAAACATAACAAATCAAATTAAAATATCATTGCCATAATCCCCAAAAAATAATGATATATTATTTGAATTGTACTGTTTATATTTATATAGGCTTATAGAATGTTATTAGCATAAAAAAAAATGTAAAAAATGTATTAACATAACAAATCAAATTAAAAGACTCATCACTAACAGTAACGAAAAATGCACTGGTTTCCAATTATGGCTGTTGCTAAAAAATATGTCAATAAAAATATTCAATTGCACAATAATAGGAGTCATTTTCTTCATGCAAAATATAATATTTTCATTTAATTTTGGGGTGAAATATGATCGTGAGACTCATAAGTAGTTCCCTCCCGTGGGATTTTATGAGAAACACCTGGAACAGGCTCTGGCTGACAGAATGGACACAGCCGCTCTTGTGTTTGAATCTTTTAATGAATCACAGCTGTTTACAGTGCACAGGCTGTACTTTGTGTTTTATTCTATTGTAGAGACTGACTAATCTGGACTATTCGTGTGCACAAAGCTGCTGTCACCAGTGCAGGGTAGTTGAATATGTGGCTCGATGTTTCTGGAACTGTTGGGGTAAATAAAGCATGAACTGAATTGATGGTGCAGACCAGTTGAATATTCCTGGCATGCTTGCCTTGTTCAGTGAAATTACACTGGCAAGCAAGTTTAAATGTCAAACAAAAAGGAAAATTCATGCAGTGTGTCTTTATCACGCGCTTGAGTAAACTTGCAGTTGGTTTGCTGGACAAACTGGCTCAGGTATTTAGGAAAGGAGCCACAAAACCACTCTTGGCCATAATCAAGTGAATTTTTTTTTTTTACTTGAGATGACGGTCACAGCCCTTTCCTGAGTATCCAGATTGTCAGTTGATGTATTTTTGAAAGTTAACAATGCGTTCAGTTTTCTGCTCAATGCAAGGAATTCCTGAAGTACAAACAAATATGATTTCTGACGCATTTTCCCACTGCCTGTACGCTTTTTGTTCAATTCACAAATGAAAATGTTGTCTTGCCCTCTTGTTTTTTTCCAAACCTAGGACTTTCTTCTGTGCAGTGTTAAAGGGTTAGTTCACCCAAAAATGAAAATAATGTCATTTATTACTCACCCTCATGCCGTTTCAACATCTGTAAGACCTTTGTTCATCTTCGGAACACAAATTAAGATATTTTTGATGAAATTCGATGGCTCAGTGAGGCCTGCATAGCCAGTAATGACATTTCCTCTCTCAAGATCCATTAATGTACTAAAAACATATTTAAATCAGTTCATGTGAGTACAGTGGTTCAATATTAATATTATAAAGCGACGAGAATATTTTTGGTGCGCCAAAAAAAACTAAATAGTGACTTATTTAGTGATGGCCGATTTCAAAACACTGCTTCATGAAGCTTCAGATCATGATTCGGATCGCGTGTCAAACTACTGAAATCACGTGACTTTGGCGCTCCGAACAGCTGATTCGACACAAAAGATTCATAACGCTCTGAAGCTTCCTGAAGCAGTGTTTTGAAATCGGCCATCACTAAATAAGTCGCTATTTTGTTTTTTTTTTGCCGCACCAAAAATATTCTCGTCGCTTTATAATATTAACAATGAACCACTGAACTCACATGAACTGATTTAAATGTGTTTTTAGTACATTAATGGATCTTGAGAGAGGAAATGTCATTGTTGGCTATGCAGGCCTCACTGAGCCATCGGATTTCATCAAAAATATCTCAGTTTGTGTTCTGAATATGAATGAAGGTCTTACGTGTGTGGAACGGCATAAGGGTGAGTAATAAATGACATTATTTTCATTTTTGGGTGAACTAACCCTTTAATTTACACTCTAAATGCTGGGTTAAAAACAACCCAAGTTGGGTTGAAAATGGACAAACCCAGCGGTTGGTTTAAATGTTTGCCCAACCTGCTGAGTAGTTTTATTTAACCCAACTATTGTTTAAGATTACTGTATTGATTGCTTAAAATGAACCCAAAGTATGTTGGAAATTAACATTTTTTAACATTTAACACCTTTTGATTATTATTGTTGCCTCTAGTAATTATGTGTCTGAATTTTAATTTTGGGTTCATTTTAAGCCAGCCATATAGTGATTTTTAAATAATAAACAGCCTAGCAAACATTTAACCCAAGCGCTGGGTTAAAACAACCCAGTCGCTGAGTTTGTCCATTTTCAAACCAACTTGGGTTGTTTTTACCCAGCATTTTTTTTAGAGTGTAGTATCATTTTTTTTATACTAATATAGTATTTATTAATATTTTGAATCATTTTAAATTTTAAAAGTTTTAGTAATTTTGCTATGTGATTTTGTCAATTAGTTTTTATTTTTTATTTTTTAATATCTCTATTTAGGTTTCATTTATTTTTATTTCAATAAATTTAGTACTTATTTAAAGTTAGCTGGCAAGGCAACATTTCTCATTTTAGCTTAGGTTATTTTAAGTTTATGTTTTTCATCATATATTTAAGTTATCAGTAGTTTTAGTTTTAGTTTTAAACAGTGGCAACACTGCTTCTGTGGAATGTAGAAGATGTTTTAAAGATGACAATCTCCAAAATGACGTTAAAGGTCATGCACATCAAGCTCAAGTCATATGATAACAAGTTTTTAATTGCTAAAATATCATCCCCTTTCATCATAGCTCTCTAATCTCATTTGCATAAATGTTTATATTCAAATATATTGCATAAAGAAGCATCACGCCATGCAGGTTTGATATCGAAAATGCCAAATGGCATTGATTCTTGGGCATTTCTCAAAGATTTTATGGTGCTTTATTGTCAGTTTTGTAGTTTGACAGGTTCTGGCCACTGTAATTATTTTGAAAATGTCTTCTTTTGTGTTTCTTTGAAGAAATCAAGTCACACGGGTGGGTTTGGATCAGTGTGAGGGTGAGTAAGTTATGTCTGATTTGTCACCATACCTTCAAATGAAATCATCAAGATTATTAATGGTGATGGTTTCAATTCTTATAAATGAAAATTCTGTCATCATTTTCTCACCCTCAAGTTGTGCCAAACCTGTATGAATGTCTTTCTGAAGAATATGGGTAACATTGACATCTGTAGTATGGAAAAAGAAATGCTATGGAAGTCAATGGGGACCAGAAACTTCTTGGTTACTGACATTTTTCATTCTAAAAAATACTGGGTTAAACCCAAATTGGGTAAATATAGGACAGAACACATGTTGGGTTAATTTTACCCAGCATAAGATTTTTACTATAATACTAGCTTTTTTTATTTTTATTAATGTTTACAGATTAATTTAAGTCCTCTAAACCTTTTTAAATAACGCTACTCCACACAACCACTGGTTTGCATGATACTTCATTTATTTTCTATCACATTTTATTGTATAGCATATTTTATATAGTTTTTAATTGTCTACATTTAAGCTCGTTTAACGAATATTAGAAGTAAAAATTAAACATTTAGAAGTAATTCAAGTGTAATCAACCAGTCTCTGTTGTCCTGTTTCCACCATAACGGCACTGGATCTTGTGCCGGAGATGTCTTGGGGGGAACTTCTAACTTCAGACGGCCGCCTGCGTTCCACTCAAAGATGAAAAATGCTGTGACTAACTCCATAACTAAACGTCAGTGTACAATTCTGAGAACATATTTTAACATCCTAAGTATTTATATTCTGTTTCTTTTTGAATAAAATCATAACATTTTATGCAAGGCATCAGGTGTTTCCATCACGCAAAAAGACATAAAATTAAACAGAACAATAACGAATTTTTAGATAAAATAAAATGTACACAAACCTGTATTTACCAAATACATGCACCAATTTGACGAATCTGCACTGCTCTTCTGAAGAGGTCGCAAAAAGCCTTCGATAAATAACTCAACCCCTGGGTTGTTATGTCTGACCCAGGATCTGGGTAACACAAAACTACCCAAATACTGGGTTATTACATCTGACCTAGGAGCTAGGTAACACAAAACTACCCAAACTCTTGAAAAATAACCCCAAAAAATGACCCAAAAGGCTCAACCCAGGACTTGGGTAGAAAAAATAAGATTTTTTAGAGCTCTTTTGTGTTCAGCAGAGGAAAGAAACTCATACAGGTTTAAAACAACTTGAAGGTGAGAAAATGCTGACTTTGTTTTCTCATAAAATGGTTTATCACACCAAACAGCCACTAGCTATGTTTCCATCCACCTATTTTTAGGCACATTTTGGCATAAAAAACGCTGGATGGAAATGCAAAGATGCGCATAAAATACTAAAATAAAAAATGTATGTGCTCAGGTGAGGCGGATAAATGTTTTATCTTATAAGACGCATGTAAACTACAATGGATGCATTTAACAAATAAATCCCTCAATGCGCAGCAAAAAAAACTCACATGACTTTGCCTTAACAAAGGCCTAACTGGACTAACCAGTGGACCAATCGCATCACACAGCATCTAAAATGTTTGATCAACCTGAAATCCCTGAGCCAAAGTCTGTCATCAGAATGATTTTGTGTAATGACCTCCCGAAACTGTCTCACATGATTGCGCTCACAAACACCAGCATCCGAACGCAAGATTACAGCATTTATTGCTTTTCATCTGCGCTCACAGAAGCCACAGTGGCTTCCCAGATTGCAGCAACTTCCATCTTTATTACAGATATTTTGCACCAATTATACAGGAAGTAATGATTATGTTCACTTTAACACTTGGGATGGAAACACTGTTATATTCACAAATGAAATATGCGATATTCCAATTTTGCGCAAAAGTAAAATTTGCAAGTTTGGATGGAAACACATATAGTGTGAGGTTTCATCCCTTCAAATGAAATCAATCATCAAGATTGCTGATGGTGATGGTTTCAGTCTTAGTTTTACATTGAAAACACTTTGTTTTTCTCATATGTTGGTTTATTAATTCAAACAGCCACTGTAAGACAACAACATTAACTTTCTATCCTGGGGAAAAAGTATCTTTTAATGATCATATGGTTGCTCACAGGGAAGTCAAGAGACTTCCTCATGTTCAGCCTTCCACATGAGATGTAACATGATATTTTCCAAGTCAGTATTAGTTTGTAGGGTGGAAGTGTACAGCGTGTTGTGATTAATCAGTGAATGACTGTTTTCTTAGTGAAATCATTAGCTACTTACACCTCAATATGTGTGTGTGTGTGTGTGGGAGAGAGAGGATCATATTTCTCAGACTCTTTCTTTAGTGTCACTCGCCTGTCAGATGGTCAATGGTTCAGATACGGTGAAAACATGGACTTCTTCGCTCCATCTTTTCGTTTGTTCTTTGCTTTAGGGTTATGATGACATGATATTAGATTTATTTTCAAATCTCTTGAATGTTTGCTTTTGCAGTTTTGTTTTAAACGTGGACTTTTACTATGAATCTAAATGGATGCGATCACAAAAGACGAGGATCAAGCGTTTCATGTCCGTTCCAGGTAGGAGAAAAGACTTGTCTTGCCATATGGTACACAAATCAACGGGTTAAAACTTTTAGCTATAGCCATTTTTTGATGTGCATCCATTCTCTATGAACTCCATGTTTTTGCTGGTTATGGAGTGTATTATGCAACAGATCTTGCTGTAAATACCAAAAAACCTGTCTTTCTTTTCATTGACGTGCACTTGTTTTTCCATCAGATAAACGTGGTTTGAAATGTAATACAGTGCTGCGGGTAGATGCGCGTGAATGAGGGCTCAGGTTGGCCGAGAGATCTCCTGTGTGTGCATTTTTAATAGCTGTGTTTAATAATTAAAATGGAGAGTCATCACTTGTTGGCACTGTTTTGTGTATTGTATTGCTGTCGTACATCCTGAAATACCATCTCACGCTGAAGCTGAAAGATGAGTTTTTTCTTTCCAGGGAGTGATTTTCCACACATGGATAAAACATTTAGAGGAAACAATTGGTGAGAACAGGAATGGGATCGAATTTGGCTTAGCATGTTTTGGAGTACATGCTCAAACCACTAGGTCATGGCTCCAACAAGGTCCTGAAGTTGGGATCAATGTTGCCAAGTCGCCAAATTGGTTTTTCTTAGTCCGTGGGTTGAAGCGACGCAATAGGACTAGTTTTGGCCGTGATTTGGCGAGTTTTGAATAGCAGTTAGGCTGGTTTTGTTATGCAAACCTGGCAGCCCTAGTTGGGATGGTTCCCCCAAGCATGGTCTTTTTATCATCATTTCATCACAAATTTTGTCGCACCTTCATATCAGTCCAAACCTATAGGTTTTCCTTTCTTTTGCAGAACAAAAAAGGAGATGTTTAACAGGATGTTCAAAAGTCATAGTTAATAGTGAGAACTGGAGCTAAACTACAATGTGACCCAACTCATTTTGATTGTATGGAAAATAGACATTGTGCTAAACTTTCTCCTTTTGAGTTCCACAGAACGATACGAGGGTGAATAATTAATGACTTGAATTTTCATTTTTGAGTGAACTGTCCCTTTAACGTCAGAGTTTTAAAAATGAATGGAAATAATGAACAACATATGTCTGGTGTTTCAGTGAGTATCAGTGAAATTCATTACTCATGAGAAGTAGGAGTTAATATATGGTGCGAATTAGTCATTTGCATCGGTCAGTGGAGAAATCACGTCAGCTGCTCGGCCCGCATCCCACCTCGCTGAGGATAAAGAAATTAGAGCATGTGAACGCTGCCAGCCTTCCGTTGAGGACACTCTGGGCAAAGCGCGGGATTTAACTTGGTGTAATGGATTTTCCCAGCGTGGCCTTGGTTACCTGACTGTTTTTTTGGCTGGAGTCGATTCGTTCTTCATGACAACATCTCGCTCTACTTCAGCAGAAGATTAATTGATTTAGGGAGGTTTTCTTGGGTTGCTTTGTTCCTTGACACGGTTGTAAAGCCTTTTGAGTGACATTGAGTGGCTATATATTTACATATGTTAAAGAAAATTGTGCACTTGCCTGTGCAAAAATTGCTGACTTGGTTGTTTGCTTACTGGTTCAAGCCAAAAGAGTGACTAGAGTTGTTTCTTGGGTCCCTCGGTCTTGTTTTATTTTCTAAATTCTGAACACTGAGAAAGGTTATACTGTCTTCAACAAGCCACATTATTTGGGAAATCACTCTTATCTCTGTTGCACAAATGGTGCAGGACTTAGTTAAAGCTTAATTCGTAGGGTTAGAGGTTTGTTCTAATCCTTAATCTTGAGTATGAGCAATAGTAAGAGTAATGCTTGACTTAGCAAGCAAAATTAAGTAACTGTGCTTTAAAAATAAAGGTTCAAAAAGAGCAGACATGCTATGGAAGAATTTGAGGGACTTTTGTTTCCCAAAGAACCACAAAGAATGTCATTAAAGAGCCTTTATATTTAAGAATGTAGAAGAGCGTTGGTTTCATAAAGAAACTTTCATTGAACAGTTCTTAAAAGAACCATTTTTTTTTTCTTGCTGTGAATAACATTCTACAAATCTAAAGAACCCTTTTCCACTATAAAGAACCTTTTGTGGAGTGGAAAGATTCCATCGTTGTTAAAGGTTCATGGAACTATTAAGAACCACAAAGAATGTCAATAAAAAAACCTTCATTTTTAAGAAACTCCATTTTTGGTTCCATAAATAACCTTTCATTGAACCATTCTTAAAAGAAGCATTTTTTTCTTAGTGGTGTATAACGTTTTACAAATCTAAAGAACCTTTTTTCCACTGTAAATGAGCCTTTTTTGGAACTGATGTTAAAGGTTCTTCATGGAACTATAGATGCCAATAAAGAACCCTTATTTTTTAAGAATGTATAATAACCATTTTTTTGTTTCCCAAATAACCTTTCCGTGAACAGTTCTTAAAAGAACCCTTTTTTCTTGGTGTGTGAAGAATATATTAAAAATCTAAAGAACCTTTTTCCACTAAGAACCTTTTGTGGAATGGATGTTAAAGGTTCTTTGTGAAAGTATAGATGCCGATAAAGATGCCTTATTTTTTAGAGTGTAGGATAACCTTTTTAAAGAACCTTTAAGTGAACAGTTTTTTTTTTCTTGGTGCGAATAACATTTTTGAAGTCTAAGGAACCCTTTTCCACTACAAAAGAACATTTTGTGGATTTGAAAGATTCCATGGATGTTGAAAGGTTCTTCATGGAACCATAAATGTCAATAAAGTGCCTTTATTTTTAAGAGTGTAGAAACACCATTTTTGGTTCCATAAAGAACCTTTCATTGAACCGTTCTTAAAAGAACCATTTTTTCATATAAAGAACCTTTTGTGGAATGGATTTTAAAGGTTCTTCATGGAACTATAGATGCAATAAAGAACACTACCTTTTTAAAGAACCTTACAGTGAACAGTTCTTTTTCCAAGTCTAAAGAACCCTTTTCCACTGTAAAGAACCTTTTGTGAAATGGAAAGGTTCCATGGATTTTAAAGGTTCTTCATGGAACCATAAATGTCAATAAAGAAGCTTTATTTATAAGAGTGTAGAATAACTATTTTTGGTTCCCCAAAGAACATTTCTGTGAACGGTTCTTAAAAGAACCCATTTTTTTGGTGTGAACAATATATTAAAAATCTAAGGAAACTTTACACTATAAAAACCTTTTGTGAAATGGAAAGTAAATGGAAAGGTTCCATGGATTTTAAAGGTTGCTCATGGAACTGTAAATGTCAGTAAATAACTTTTTTATGTAAGTGAAAAAAAAAAAAGAATTCAATAGATGCATAGCATTTTTTTTACTGAGGTCGACCCACCCAACTGGAATAACAGGTTTAGGAGCTGTTCAAAGCACATTAGAGTTACTCGGTTTCCCCCTTTATGCGTGATAATCTCCATGTGTCGTCTCACTCATAATTGGAATTGACGCTTGCCATCGGGTGTCCGTAGATGACATGGGCATGTTGCTCTGTTGCATCTGTTATCTGCAGGCTTACCACTGACCCTGCGTTTATGTGTGCTAGAGCCAGCGTAACCCGTCACGGCATGTCAACAACAAAACATTTCAGATGCTAAAGTTTCTCACTGGGGTAGAGGGTTGGGAAAGGTCTCACAGAGGTGGTTATCCTGGAATTTGGTGTCTTTTGGAAGAGGTAAATCAGTTTCGTGATGTGTCTGAGAAGGTTGAAGCCGTGGGTCTCGTGCTGCACCCTGTGGAGAATTAAACGTGTCTATCACACTGGAGGAGACAAAGTCATCAAAAAGATTGAGATGTTTAGACGGTGCACTGAGTTTTCTAAAAAGAAAGAGGATAAAAGGTGAGCTTTTCTGCACACAGTTGTCATATGTGGTTGCTAGGGCATTGCTGTGTTGGGTGGATGATTAAGGAAGTTGCTGTGAGGTCATTCCATGCCAACTCAACCAGAGGTCCCTAGCTAAAAAAATTATAATTTTTTTCCTGGTGAAAGAAATACATAAATGAAGAAGAAAGACAAAATATTAATTGTCATGAATGTATATTTACTGTTTTGTAGAGGGGGTAAAAATTTATAAAACTTTAGAAAGATGGCAGCATCATTATTTTATTTTTACACAGTGATTGATAGGACTATTAGCAAAATCTTTTGACATTTTACCAATTTTTGTTGCATTATATGCCAACGTTGACAGTTCAAAAATGGCAAAAAGCACTTCTTGTGTTTTTTGCGTCAAGTTTGCATGCCTGTAACTCAAGAAGTATTAAAGATATCTTAATATCCTTTTAATATCTGGTTCTTATCAAACTATTCTTTTAGTATCTTCATTTTAAAGGCCCTCGATTGTTCAATCCCAGAGATATGGAGATCTTAATGCGGCTCCATGAGTAAATTGGTAAACTGTACAGTGGTCAATTTCAGTGGTCAAAAACCAAATGTGTGTCACTTCCCCTACAGCTGATGTGCCTGTAATACTAAAACTCTTAAAGATATCTTAATATCCTTCTAGATTCTAATTGTTAATAAACTTTTCTTTTGGAATCTTCATTTTTAAGGCCCTATATATTTCAGTCCCATAGATACTGGGATCCCAGTGCGACTCCATGTTCAAAATTGTTGAATTTTATCCATTTTCAATGGTCAATAACCAAACTTTTCAAACAGCTGGTAGTTATTGTGTTTAAAGAGGAATGTCTGAAGAACAAATAATACTGAAACTAGAAATGTATCTAAATTTCAGTATTAGTAATGTTTCCCTTTATCAAAATAACTGCATACAACATGCCTCTCTAAGTGCCTAAATAAATAAATAAATGAATGTATAATTCATGAAGGGTTAAAGATATCTTAATATTTTATAGTTTTGATCCTATGAAATTTTTCTTATGGAATCTTTCTTTTTAAAGGCCCTATAAGGTTCAATCCCAGAGACATTGAGATGTTAATGTGGTAACATGTAGTTATGATAATGCGTAATTGAATTCTTGGTAATCTCAGAAGCTGTTAAAATGAACAAAATCCCTTCTTCCAAATATCCCTAAAACAGATTAAAATATAAATTCTTATAAATACACTTTTGAGAGCAAGTTAATGTGCCTCAACTTAACCATTCACAGTGGATTTTTGGTACTCAGAGAGGGATGTTCTACGCAATGGTTTTGATAGAGGGAAGCAAGATACATTTCTAGTTTCAACATTATTTATTCTTCAGACATTCCTCTTTAAATGCAATAAGTATCAGCTATGTCAAAGCAAAGGCAAGCAAACTTTGGAAAAACAATATTTATGGCACACAGACAGGTATGTTCAATACATTTCTAGTTTCAACATTATAAAAAAAAAAAAATTATATATATATATATATATATAATATAAAATCGGCTGTATGCAAAGTGACCCACATTTGGTTTTTGACCACTGAAAATGTACAATTGACCACCAATTTACTCATGGAGCCGCATTAAGTTATATATATCTCTGTGAATGAACCGTGTAGGTCCTTTAAAATTAAGATACCAAAAGAAACGTTTGTTAAAAAGCAAAATATAACATGAATATAAAAGGACAGATTCAGAAATTTGTAATACTACTTGAGTTACAGGCATGCAAACTTGAGGCAAAAACACAAGAAGTGCTTTTTGCCATTTTTTGAACTGTCACCATTGGCATTTAATGAAACGAAGACTGCTACAGTCAGTTTGCAATATTTGGTTGATTTCACATGGAATGACACTATGGTGTTCTTGGTGGGTACTAGGTTCCTTTTTTCAGCAAGTACACATCAAATGAATCAAAAGTGAAAGTGAAGATATTTTATAATGTCACACAAAAATTGTATTTCAAATAATCACTGTTCTATTACTGAAGAAACGTATTCTTTCTGGTTCCCACAAAAAAATATGAATTTGCACGACCATTTTCAACATTGATAATTGTTTCTTGAGCAGCAAATCAGCAGATTAGAATGATTTCTGAAGGATCATGTGACACTGAAGTCTGGAATAATGATGCTGAATATTCAGCTTTGCCATCACAGGAATAAATTACATTTTAAAATACATTCAAATACAAAAATTGTAATAATATTTCACAAGATTACTGTTTTTACTGTATTTTTGATCTAATAAATGCAGCCTTAGTGAGTGTATAAGAGACCTCTTTCAAAAACATTAAAAAATCTTTGTAACCCCAAACTTTTGAACATTGACTTAAAATGAATTCAATTTAAATTTTGATTTTTATTGTTTCAAAGAATATCTTTCAAAAGCATTAAAAAGTCTTACAGACCCCAGATGTATTAATTGGTATTGTATGTATTTCAGTTGTTTTTGATGACGTGGAAAGGAAGTTGAACATTTTTCTTATGTAATAGCTATGAATCATTCTGTATTTTTTTTTCTTTCATGACTGACAATGTTTCCTATGACAAGACATGTTACGTCGCTTCTTGATAGTTTCTCATTTTCATTCCCTCCAAATATTTCTGCATTTTAAACCTCAGATATGTTGTGATTGACTGATTTTGTCTCTTCACGCAGCGTTTTCACATTTGGTGAGGACGCTAAAGTGTACTTTTTTTCAGACAAAAATTGGCACCTAATGTCTACATAACATGAACACACACTCTGAAAGAACAAACAGAAGTCCTTGCATGCAAATATAACATATTTGTTTATATGGTGATACTCCAGAAGGTTTACTGGCATTCCAGTCAGTGTTCTCCTTGATTCTTGGAAGATTTTTAGTCATTCTATGACAGCATTGAACTGTACACATGAGTCATTCCTATTTTTATTGCATGTCAGCAGACAAGGTGTTTTCAAGAACTTGTGTAGACATAGTCCTAATAATGTTGGTGTTGTAATAATTCTTTCTAGATTTTTCTGCCATATCTGTGGAATGCTTTTGATTACCACAGATGATAAATGTAACCTTTCCCTTAGTGTGTATAAAAGAATGGGAAATACAACTGGACTGTTCATTAGGTTTAAAAACCTTTTAGTTGCTCTTTTCTTTCAATAGTCTCATCAAATTAAAATATTTGATTATTTCATTTAAGTTCTCTCAGAACTTCTCTTACTTAGCTTGTATCTTTATGCTCATCCTAGTAAATAGATATTTAGTTAAAAATAAACAAATAAAATATGTAGCTATGTATTTATTTATTTAATTAATTAATAAATGTGTATTAGTACTGTCAAATCGATTAATTTATAATTATTCTCATATATAACTTTTGTGTTTGATGCAATTAATTGCTTAATGCAGTTAATCGATTTTTACAGCACTAACATTTATTTTATTTATATATTCATTTATATATATATTTTTCTTTTTCATTTTTTTGACTTTTTTTTTTGTCTTTGATCTCATAAATGAAGCTCTCTACGGCTCTGTCTGAAATTGCATACTCTCATGAGTAGATACTTATTTTGTGTAAGTACGTACTTTGTGAGCCCAAAAAAAGTCTGTTCTATATAGGGCTGCACAACGATTAATCGTGATAAATCGGTTGCAAAATAAAAGTCTGTGTTACATAATATATGTGCGTGTTCTGTGTATAATAATTATGTATATATAAGTACATGCACATACATGTATCTATTTAAGAAAAAAATATTTATAAAATATTTATATGTAATATAAATTATATATAAATATGTATATTTATTTATACATGTATATATTTCTTACATTTATACATGTATGTGCATGTACTTATATATACATAATTATTATATTATTATACACAGAACACACACATATATTATGTAAACACAGACTTTTATTTTGCAAACGATTAATCTCGATTAATCGCGATTAATCGTTGTGCAGCCCTAGTTCTATATAGTATGAATGTAATCCGGATGTACTACATCTGCCATGTTTTGAGCAGGGGAAAGTTTCTTTTAAAAGTAATGCATTACAATATTGCGTTACTCTCTAAAAAAGTAACTAACTGCGTTACTTAGTTACTAGTTATTAGTTACTGAAAAGTAATGCATTACATTAATTTTGTGTTATGTTTCTCACCTGAGCTGGGTTTGCTTGTTAGTTTTTTAATAACAACAATGTTTATGCCCTTTCACACCAAAAGTGAGATAAATAAGCCTCAGGCTGAAGGAAATGCATATTTACTCTTGTACAGTAGAGGGTGCAGCTCAAACAAATCTTTCAGATTTGCTGCCATTCTGGATTAAAGAATAGGTTCAACATTCTTATTTCTAAATCTTATATTCTGAGATTTTGAGATTGCATTTCACTGTTTTTATTCATTTTGAAGAATACTGAATGTATTTGTGCAAGTGCGATGAGTAAATGCATGTTCACATTTAGTCTAGAACTACAATAACCATCATGTTCACACAGCGCACACAACATCTCTGCACTTTATTTCTCTCAACATGAGGGCAGGAGAGCTGTCGGTCAATAAATGTGAAAAAGTAACTTGCGTTACTTATTTGAAAATAACTTTTGTTGTAAATTTGAAAAAGTAATGCGTTACTTTGCGAGTTACTTAAATAAAAAAGCAAACTCAGGTTACTTGTAATGCGTTACCCTCCAACACTGATGTTGTCATTATCATGTGACCTACCAATGACAGTTGTGTCGCTTCACTGCCATTCACAAGTCCTCTCCCGTGGCCTCATGGGATAGTAAAGTGTCCATAGTATTCACACTTCAGAATCTCGCCCGAAGTACTTTTCGCCTACACTTTTATGGGTACTGTGCATTCGGACAATGCTTCTCTTGTCACATATTGTTTTTCACATACTGTATAGTAGGGAAGTTTGCTATTTCGACTGCATCCTACGTCTGAATAATACCAAAGTCCCTTTAAGACTAGTCATTTCACTCGGCGGCCATCTTTGAAATACCCCTCGGGCATCCTGGGCATCATGCAGCTCCAAAGCTGTTTGCCAAGCTTTCGATTAAATTTCATATTTGAAATCACCAATGAAATCTGACAACAACTATCTCATATTTTTTTTCCCTAACGCTCGAATCATGACAAAAAAACTGTATCTTTTTAGGCTGGACCAAGTTAATGCGCATGCGCAGACCTAAATGCGCGTCTCTTGTGCCTCATTTCTGAGGCGCGCGTCTGACTGTTTCTATAGAAACCGGAGCTTCTAACGGCCGCTGCAGTGACGCGATGACTTTACTAGTCGGCTTAGAAGGCGGGACTTATTGGGCGTTACACTTTCTCCCATTCAAAACAATACGAGTGACACGTCTTGTGTTATTCTATAGTCTTTGATTATACCTCATGAACCCATTTTTCCTAATCATGCTCTTTGCTCACCTCTCTGCTGCCCCCTGCAGGATGGAGGCCTCGTGTCTGGAACTGGCTCTGGAAGGTGAGCGTCTGTGTAAAGTGGGAGATTACCGTGCGGGTGTTTCCTTTTTCGAGTCGGCTATCCAGGTGGGCACAGAAGACCTGCAGATTTTGAGTGCCATCTACAGTCAGCTGGGAAACGCCTACTTCCACCTGCACGACTACAACAAGGCGCTGGAATACCATCGGCATGACCTGACGCTCACCAGGTCTGGATCTGAAATGTTATGTCACTGTTTTAAAGCTGGTAGGATTATATTCTTATCTAAAATAATAAGTTTTAATGTTACGACTCTTTTAGAACTATCAGAGATCAGCTAGGAGAAGCTAAAGCAAGTGGAAACCTTGGAAACACGTTGAAAGTTTTGGGACGCTATGATGAAGCAGCAGTTTGTTGCCAAAGACACTTGGATATTTCCAGGATGCTCCATGATAAGGTGAGGTGTTAAACGGAACTAAAGGCATTTTAATGCAATAGCTTAAGCCAAAATTAAGTTTCTGTCATCATTTACTCTCTTTCTGTCTTCAAAACCTGTTTAAGGTGTCTATCTTCTGTTCGAAACACACAAAATAAGATATCTTAAAACATCTACACAAATCAATGCCGTTCTGTGCTGATGTCAAACCTGACATGTCAAGGCACAATGTACATATGTGCGATGTGTATGTGAGAGTAAGATGTGACAGCCACGGTGGAAGCTATCATATGGCGTTATCAGACTGGGAACATCACATATTGAATAGTATTGACTGTTTTTATGGCACTTCTTGTCCTTTTTTGAAAATGTAAGCTCCTGGTCGCAATATGTTTGCAGAACCAAAGAAAATCTTCAGCAAAAAAGCAAAAAACAAACAAATAAAAAACAAGCCTAATTGTAAAATATGGCAAGCAGATAAAATAAAAAGCTGTTTAAATGCATTTATTGACTGATATTTATTGATGTTAGCAAGTAAATAAATACATAAAAGATTATTTATTTACTGATAATATAAAACTGACTATTCAAATATAAATAAATAAAATTGTATTAATTTAATTGCTAAAATAAACATAAAACTTACTGTTCAAATAAATATGTATTTACTTATTGTTAAAATAAAAATAAAACTGACTGTTCAATTAAATCAATAAATAGTAATCAGATTAATTTTGAAAGTGTCATAAGGACTTTTTATTTATTTATTTATTAACATTTCCATCAAAATTTGATTATATATTGTTATTTAAACTTTCAATAATATTGTGACAATTACTTTATTTTCAATTTGTTTATTTTTATTTTATTTATTTATTTGTTTTAACAAAATACAAGGGATACGAACAAAGCAACGACAAAAATATTTTTTATTATTTTATTTTATTTATCATTTATATAGTATGTTATTAACAATATACAATAATATTATGCCTATATCTTCTGCTCCAATAAAATGTTAAATTGGTCTTTTTAATTTACTAATATTTATTTAGTGATTCAAATAATAAATAACCATATAAAACATACATAAATTAAATATAATTTATTTTTTATTGCTAAAATAGAATAACCAACAAACTGTTAAAAAAATAGATATATATCTCAAATATAATAAATTAATTGTCTTTTTAACCATTTTATTTTTTAATGTCAATAAGTAAATTACATTTTAAATAAATTTTTGGAAATTGTCGCAGAATTGTCATGGCATTTTTCAGTTTTTTAAACACTTTTCAAAGTGTCTTTTTTATAAATTCTCAAGCACATTTTTTCAGATGAATGTGATATAATGTTTTGCTTATATCTCCCATGTCTAAGGTTGAGTAAATGATGACAGATTATTTTTATACCTTTTGAATGGCCAAGTTTGCCTCGGATGTTTTTGGAAGTCACATTTGTCCTGTTCTCTAAAGACACGGCTTGATCTATTTTAGCAGACCATAAACATAGTTTAAATGCAAGCTGTCGATCTGTTTTAGGTGTGTAATCAGTGCTGGTTGTGTGTGTGTTGTCTGGATGTGTGTCTGTGTGTGGTTTTGTTAGGTGGGGCAGGCTCGAGCGCTGTATAATTATGGGAATGTGTACCACGCCAAAGGGAAGAACATATGTTGGAGCGGTATGGACCCTGGAGACTTTCCCGAGGAGGCACGCATCGCTCTAAAGAAAGCAACTGAGTACTATGAGTGAGCGAGCCAGCATTCGTTGTTTTCATTCCTTTGAATGCCCAAAACTAGTGTGCAGACGACACACGTGCCAAAAAACAAAATATTTCATTTCTGAAAGAGATTTGTTTGGTCTCACGAGCAGTAATGTTTTCCAAAAGCATGCTAAACTTTTATTATTTTATCTCCCCTGCTGTATCTTATACTGTACGTCTCTGTTTGAAGAGCGAATCTGGCCATTGTGAAGGAGTTGGGGGACAGAGCGGCACAGGGCAGGACCTACGGTAACCTTGGCAACTCGCACTATTTGCTTGGAAACTTCCAGGATGCAGTTCTTGCCCACGAGCAGGTAATTCATACCGAGAGCTTCTTAATGAAGCTGTTAGTTTTACATCTAAATGTACTGGTTTCTATTAAAATGCACAAACTAAAAAATTATGGGGAAAAAATGCACAAACTATAATAAATGATGGATTAGTGTACAGAACGTTTGTATTATTGTGTGAACAATAATTAATTATAATAATATTTATATAACACTGTATTGTAATGATAATTAATAGGGGTGTGACGAGATCTCACGAGACTAAAATGTGACGAGATTTCTCGTCGAGGCGAAAAGTAGTCTCGTGATGTTGCCATGACAAAGTGTTAGGATGATTAAGAAAGAATAAGCCACCGCTACGTTTACATTACGCCTCCAATGTCATTTTGCTTTGTATTTAAATAAAAAACATTTAATCCAGTTGGATAACGGTCGCCGCTGCTCCATATTTACAGAGTTACGCACGATCGTGAAAGTGAAAGTAAACGCGAGCGCGCATTCAAACGCGATTTCAATACCCGCATTTTGAAAGCGGCTCCCTGATGAATACAGATATCTCTCAATATGAAAGCTATTTTAGGCTGGGCAGTGTAGTTGTAACCATCTCTTAACTCTGTATCAAATACAAAATTTGTCTTATTTGCACTTTGAATATTGAGACAGTGCGATTATAGTTGCACTTATAGAAATGTGTTACCATGAAAATGAATAACAGTTTTCTCTTAATCTTAAGCACAAACACAAACAATAAGGTTTCATTTGTTAACATTATTAATGCACTGTGAACTATCATGAACTAACAATGAATTACTATTTTTATTAACTAACATAAAGATTAATAAATACTGTAACAAATATATTGCTCATTGTTAGTTGATGTTGGTTAATACATTAATGTTAATAAACGAGACCTTATTGTAAAGTGTTACCATTTTTATTTATACTGTTTTTATTTCTATGATCAGTTTGTGGAAAGGAGTTCAGTTAGGAGGTCAAAAGTTGTAGAAGCTCATAAATCATGTACAGTAAGGTCTGAAGAGACTGAAATCATACAGAAGAGAAGTCAGTCAGTTGAGTTAGTGATAAAACCTTTTACAGTGCTTGAGTATTGTTGTCTTTTACTGCATATGATAATTCATACTCAGAAAGTAGAACTGAAATGACATTCATTACAAGATGATTAGTTAAAACATTTCAAATACACCTGCAGAATATTTTTTCCTAGTCATGTATTTCACAATTGAGGATTTCTTAAAAATAGTGTGTAAAAATCTTGTCTCGTCTCGTCTCGTGAACTCAATCTCGAGTCTCGTCTCGTCTCGTGAGATAACTGTCTCGTCACACCCCTAATAATTAATAATATTTATATAACACTAGTTGTAATGATAATTAAAATAAATATTACTATATATACAGTAATAAATATATTGTAGTCTGTAGATCTGTAGTGCAGAAAATATGTTTCATGATGTAAATATTAATAATGCTTTCTTCTTTTTACAGCGTCTTCTTATTGCGAAGGAGTTTGGAGACAGAGCCGCAGAGCGGAGAGCATATTGCAACCTGGGAAATGCATACGTATTCCTTGGGCAGTTTGAAGTTGCAGCTGAACATTACAAGTCAGTTTGCTAGTAGTTTATTTTATTTTATTTTATTTTAAAATTTGTTTCTACATTTTTTTTAACCATGTACAAGCAAGGAATATGAACAAAGGAACAACATTTATTTATTTATTTATTTATTTATTTATTTATTTATTTATTTATTTATTTATTTATTTATTTATTTATTTATTTATTGTTTATTTTATTTTAAAATTTGTTTCTACATTTTTTTTTTTTACCATGTACAAGCAAGGAATATGAACAAAGGAACAACATTTATTTATTTATTTATTTATTTATTTATTTATTTATATACAAGCAAGGAATACGAACAAAGGAACTTTATTAAAGGAATTGTATTTATTTATTTATTTGTTTATTTTATTTTTATTATTTTATTATTATTTTTATAAATATTTTTTTCTAAGCTATTAACAATATAGAAGCAATACATATGAACAAAGCAACAACAAAAATTATTTTATTTTATTTTATTTTATTATTTTATTTTATTTTATTTTATTTTATTTTATTTTATTTTATTTTATTTTATTTTATTTTATTTTATTTTATTTTATTTTATTTTATTTATTTCAAAGTTTAACAATATACCAGCAAGGAATACGAACAAAGGAACAAAAACATTAATTATTTTATTTTATTTTTTTAATTTTTAATTAATTAATTAATTAATTTTAATGAATTAATTTTTAATTTTTGTTTTTTTCTAAGCTATTAACAATATATAAGCAAGGAATACGAACAAATGAACAACAATAATAATTTTTTAATTTTGTTTTTATTTTATTATTTTTTTTAAATATTTGTTTCTAAGTTTTTAACAGTATACAAGCAAAGAATACGAACAAAGGAACAACAATAAATATTTTATTTTTTAATTTTATTTTTTTGTTTTTTTATATTATTTTAAATATATTATATATATATATATATATATATATATATATATATATATATATATATATATATATATATATATTATTTTTTAAATATTTGTTACTAATTTTTTTTTTTTACAATATACAAGCAAGGAATACGAAAAAAGAAACAACAACCACTATTTTATTATTTTTTTATTTTATTTTTGGGCCTTAACTTAAATTCCATTCTTATAGACGAAATATTGAAGTCAGGTTTTTTTTTCCCTTGGACGGCATAGAAAAACAAAATGCAGTTTGAAGACAATACTTATTCAGCTCAGTTCAGTTCAAGTTTTGCTCTCATCTGATAGTGTCAGCACAGTCAAATCAATAATATTATTGATTATGAAGTGTCTTTTAAACCCCAAGTAAGCAAACCAAAGGCGACAGTCATCTAAAGCATGTTCAGAGCTTATCTCGAGGTCATTTTGTTGGATGTTTGTCTCGCAGGCGGACGCTGCAGTTGGCGCGGCAGCTGAAGGACAGGGCCGTGGAAGCTCAGGCCTGCTACAGTCTGGGCAACACCTACACACTACTGCAGGACTATGAGAGAGCCATAGACTATCACCTCAAACATCTCATCATAGCGCAGGACCTCAAGGACAGGTAGGCTGTCTTTGACACTTCCTGTCTGCGCTGCTGTTTTAGACGTCTAATCCTTCTGTCACTGTGTGTAGGATTGGAGAAGGGAGGGCGTGCTGGAGTTTAGGGAACGCGTACACCGCACTGGGAAACCACGAGCAGGCCATGAGCTTCACTGAAAAACATCTGGAGATCTCGAAAGAGGTGTGTGTGTGTGTGTGTGTGTGTGTGTGGCGCTCACTGAGATAACACTAACAGACTTCCTGCCTGCACAGGAAAGCCCACGGGTGAATCTCAATGAAAAGAAAAATCAAAAGAAAGAATAATAAATTGTAAGAATGCGTTTTATTTTACATGAAGAAAATAAAGCTTACTATACTATTATAGATATTAAAGTTTAATTTTTCTGGACCACAAAACCAGTCGTAAGTCACACGGGTATATTTGTAGCATTAGTCAACTTTACATTGTGTGGGTCAAAATTATAGATTTTTCTGTTATGCTAAAAATCATTAGGATATTAAGTAAAGATCATGATCCATGAAGATATTTAGTAAATTTCCTACAGTAAATGTATCATTTGTGATTTTCTCAATTTTTTTTTTTTTTTTGCGCCCTCAGATTCCAGATTTTCAAATAGTTGTATTTCGGCCAAATATTGTCGTCATATAACAAACCATACATCAATGGAAAGCGTATTTATTCAGATTTCAGATGATGTATAAATCTCAGTTTCAAAAAATTGACCCTTATGACCAGGGTTTAGGGTAACAAATAAGTATGCTTATAGTTTTCGTTGTTTCAGTTTCAGTGTTTAGTTTTAGTTTATTTAGATTTAGTTATTTTAGTAGTTCAACTTCTAATGAAAATGAGAACTAGCTGAAAATAAGTTTTACTTTTTTTCTTAAATTTTATTTTAGTGCTATCAAATTATTCATGATAAGCTAGATTAAAAAACAAGCTAGAACAAAGAAAAAGACAAATTTTCCTTCTTAATTTTCATAAACATAATGTGAGTGCAAAGCAAAATAAAATGTCTTCTTCCTTTCTTCTGATTTTGGGGTGACTTGGACAGGCTTCATGAGATTCTCCTCATGATTGAACTGAGCGTGTGTTTTCTGGACTAGCACTTCCAGTGATGTTTTTTCCTTCCTTTATGTGTGCTCTCCTCAGATTGGAGACCGCAGTGGGGAGCTGACGGCCAGAATGAACGTATCTGATCTGCAGTTAGTTTTGGGTCTGAAGCAAAACAATTCAAACCCTAACAGCCCTTCCTTCATCGAGAGTCCGTCCGCTGACAGCAGTCTGCCTGGTAACAGCACACACAACTGTCCTCAAACATTAAAACCACAAACGGTAAATGCTATACAAGCATTCTATAAAATACAGTCATTTTTATTTTATACATTTATACATTTTTATGATACATGCAGGATGGGAGAAAAAAAAAGGATTTTTGGATAAGCACATGAAAGTAAAGCAATAAAATGTACAAACCACAAAGCAATTTAAAAAAATATATATATTCTGGGAAAAAAACCTGTTTAAGCCCTCTAAGAATATTGAATATTGAATATTATCAGTTTATGGAAGAGGATTAGGGCCAAGCAATAATAAAAAATAAAACCATCTCGAGATTAAAGTTGTTAAATTGCGAGAAAAAACTCATTACATTTCGAGAAAAGTTGAGATAAAATGTTGAGAATAAAGTCATTAAATTAGGAGAAAAAAGTCGTTAAATTATGAGAATTTAACAACATTTTTCTCATAATTTAACAAATTTGTTCTAGTAATTTAATGACTTTATTCTCAACATTTTCTGGACTTTTTTCTCGAAATGTAACAACATTTTTCTCATAATTTAATGAATTTGTTCTCGTAATTTAATTACTTTTTTCTCAACATTTTATCTCGACTTTTTTCTCGAAATTTAACGAGTTTATTCTCAACATTTTATCTCGACTTTTTTCTAGTAATTTAACGAGTTCATTCTCAACATTTTATCTCGACTTTTTTCTCGAAATATAACGATTTTTTTCTCGTAATTTAATGAGTTTATTCTCAACATTTTCTCGACTTTTTTCTCAATTTAACAACATTTTTCTCATAATTTAATGAATTTGTTCTCGTAATTTAATGACTTTATTCTCAACATTTTATCTCGACTTTTTTCTTGAAATTTAACGAGTTTATTCTCAACATTTTATCTCGACTTTTTTCTCGTAATTTAACGAGTTCATTCTCAACATTTTATCTCGACTTTTTTCTTGAAATTTAACGAGTTTTTTCTCGTAATTTAATGAGTTTATTCTCAACATTTTATTTCGACTTTTTTCTCAATTTAACAAAATTTTTCTCATAATTTAATGAATTTGTTCTCGTAATTTAATGACTTTATTCTCAACATTTTATTTCGACTTTTTTCTCGAAATTTAACGAGTTTATTCTCAACATTTTATTTAGACTTTTTTCTCGTAATTTAACGAGTTTATTCTCGTCATTTTATTTAGACTTTTTTTCTCGTAATTTAACCAGTTTATTCTCAACATTTTATCTCGACTTTTTTCTCATAAATTAACGAGTTTATTCTCAACATTTTATCTCGACTTTTTTCTCATAAATTAACGAGTTTATTCTCAACATTTTATCTCGACTTTTTTCTCGAAATTTAACGAGTTCATTCTCAACATTTTATCTCGACTTTTTTCTTGAAATTTAACGAGTTTTTTCTCGTAATTTAATGAGTTTATTCTCAACATTTTATTTCGACTTTTTTCTCGAAATTTAACGAGTTTATTCTCAACATTTTCTCGACTTTTTTCTCATAATTTAACGAGTTTATTCTCGACATTTTATTTAGACTTTTTTCTCGTAATTTAACGAGTTTATTCTCAACATTTTATCTCGACTTTTTTCTCATAAATTAACGATTTTATTCTCAACATTTTATCTCGACTTTTTTCTCGAAATTTAACGAGTTTATTCTCAACATTTTATCTCGACTTTTTTCTCATAATTTAACGAGTTTATTCTCGACATTTTATTTAGACTTTTTTCTCGTAATTTAACGAGTTTATTCTCGTCATTTTATTTAGACTTTTTTTCTCGTAATTTAACGAGTTTATTCTCGTCATTTTATTTAGACTTTTTTTCTCGTAATTTAACAAGTTTATTCTCAACATTTTATCTCGACTTTTTTCTCGTAATTTAATGACTTTATTCTCAACATTTTATCTCGACTTTTTTCTCATAATTTAACGAGTTTATTCTCAACATTTTATCTCGACTTTTTTTTCGTAATTTAACGAGCTCATTCTCAACATTTTATCTCGACTTTTTTCTCGAAATGTAATGATTTTTTTCTCGTAATTTACTGAGTTTATTCTCAACTTTTTTCTCGAAATTTAACAACTTTAATCTTGAGATGGGTTTTTTTTTATTATTGCTTGGCCCTAGTCCTCTTCCGTATCAGTTGACTAAAAACTAAAATGTTTTAATTTCATTCCCTTCACATGCAAACGCACTTTGCATATTTTCTTTTGCATATTGGGCATGTTCAAATTTAGTTTATCAATGTGACTGTGCTCTGAGAGTACCATAGGTTTGGTGATAGTGTCACCTGCTGGCTAAAACCTGTAAAAGCATTTTGGTTAGACATTCAAACTTGAAAACAGTTTGCTTGAATGCTTTTTTTTTTTTTTTTTTTTTTTTATTACATAAAACCATTTAATATTTACATTCAACCATTAAAATATTTTAAACATATAAAATTACTTTGTGCAACTTTAATATGCTTGGCAGCAACAATATTAGTAAATTGTGTTGCTGACGTCAGAGTATGTGTACTCTCAGCCATAAGCAATAGATCCTCACAGCATAGCTGATCATAGAACCTGTTTCTTCCTGCTTGTGTAGATGGAAGATCCAGAGGAAGCCGGAGACACAGCATGGAGAACATGGAGCTCATGAAACTGACATCTGACAAAAATGTGGTGAGACATTAAATGTGAATTTGTTTTAAGTGGGACTTGCATACATTGCATAAACATTTTGTCACTTACATTTCATAGTGTTAATGTTTTGCATATCAAATAATTAACATGTCAAAAGTGTGTCTATATAGTCTTTCTGCTTCATCTACGCAGGGGCAGGCCTATGAGGAGACTACAACCCCTCAGCAAGCCAAATCGCCAACCAAAACGTCCATAGCCAAGACATCTTCCAAACTTTTCTTCATCAGTCGCTTCAGGAGCAAAAAACACAGGTTGAATGGCTCAAACTCCAGTCCACCAGCTGAAAACCGCAGCAACAGCCCAACGTCAGCCCTTCCGGACACACAGGTACTTAAAGACCCCTTTAAAGGATTAGTTCACTTCAGAATTAAAATTTCCTGATAATTTACTCACCCCCGTGTCATCCAAGATGTTTATGTGTTTCTTTCTTCAGTCGAAAAGAGGTTTTAGAGGGGTTCCTTGGGTTGAAGATCTAAATGTCAGTTTCAGTGCAGCTTCAAAGAGCTCTACATGATCCCAGACGAGGAATAAGAGTCTCATCTAGTGAAACAATCACTTATTTTCTACAAAAAAATAAAAAATGTATATACTTTTTAACCACAAGTGCTCGTCTTGCACAAAGTATATACATTTTTATTTAATTTTTTTTAGAAACTGACTGATTGTTTTGCTAGATAAGACCCTTAATCCTTGTCTGGGATCATGTAGAGCTCTTTGAAGCTGCACTGAAACTGACATTTAGATCTTCAACCCATTGAACCCCAGTGAAGTCCACTATATGGAGAAAAATCCTGGAATGTTTTCCTCTAAAACCTCTTTTTGACTGAAGAAAGATACACATAAACATCTTGGATGACATGGGGGTAAGTAAATTATCTGGACATTTTATTTCTGAAGTGAACTAATCCTTTAAAGTCAGCATGAAATGGAAGATGCAATAGTCTTTTCTTCTCTATTGTGACGTATATACATGTGAAACTGCTTCTTGAACAAGAACAAATGTAGGGTGGGGCTTGATTTTGTTCATGGGGAATTGATTGGATGGTTGTGATTTGCTACTGGTGGATCTCATGTGAGTGACAGGTTGCCCCACCCTCATGCCAGTAAACATGTCATCAGTGTGCATTGATAAATCTTTTATAATAAATACTGCAATATTCCATTAAAAATACATGTTGACCATTATGATTTCATGGCAACTTTAATTAGCAGTGTTGAGTCTCAAAAAATATATTCGTTAAAACATACTGCAAAGAGAGGCTGGGCTACTGTATTAACCTGTCAGTTTTATCATTTAGATTTTAAAGAGTGCATGCAAATTAACAATCTTTTCTTTTTTGAGTATTTTTTGATAAAGTTGCCTTTTTAAATGATAACTCAAACTTTTGAGTACTTTTTTTAAAGTTGCATTTTTAAAGGTGCCCTCGAATGAAAAATTGAATTTATCTTGGCATAGTCAAATAACAAGAGTTCAGTACATGGAAATGACATACAGTGAGTTTCAAACTCCATTGTTTCCTCCTTCTTATATAAATCTCATTTGTTTAAAAGACCTCTGAAGAACAGGCGAATCTCAACATAACACCGACTGTTACGTAACAGTCGAGGTGTACGCCCCCAATATTTGCATATGCCAGCTCATGTTCCCAACATTATGAAATGCATTAGACAAGGGCAGCCAGTAACGTCTGGATCTGTGCACAGCTGAATCATCAGACTAGGTAAGCAAGCAGGAACAATAGCGAAAAATGGCAGATGGAGCAATAATAACTGACATGATCCATGATTACATGATATTTTTTGTGATATTTGTGAATTGTCTTTCTAAATGTTTCGTTAGCATGTTGCTGATGTACTGTTAAATGTGGTTAAAGTTACCATCATTTCTTACTGTATTCATGGAGACAAGAGAGACGTCGCTATTTTCATTTTTAAACACTTGCAGTCTGTATAATTCATAAACACAACTTCATTCTTTATAAATCTCTCCAACAGTGTAGCATTAGCCGTTAGCCACGGAGCACAGCCTCAAATTCATTCAGAATCAAATGTAAACAATATAACAGTATACAATACTCACATTATCTGATGCATGCATGCAGCATGAATGACAAACATTTTGTAAAGATCCATTTGAGGGTTATATTAGCTGTGTAAACTTTGTTTATGTACTGTTCAAGGCAAGCGTGAGCTCCGTGGGCGTGGAGCAGGAGAATTAAAGGGCCAGTAGCCCTGAATCGGCTCATTTATAATGATGCCCCAAAATAGGCAGTTAAAAAATGAATAAAAAAAAATCTATGGGGTATTTTGAGCGGAAACTTCACAGACACATTCAGGGGACACCTTAGACTTATATTACATCTTTTAAAAAGATGTTCTACGGCACCTTTAAATGATAAATTCTACAAATAACATATCAATTATTTATTGTTTTTATTATAACTTCCTTTTCCACAGCATGCTCCAGACACTCTGGGTGAAGACGGCTTTTTTGACCTTCTAAGCCGCTTCCAAGGCAGCCGCATGGATGATCAAAGGTGCTCATTAGAGGACGGCATAAGCCGTGTTCCCGCCCCTTCCTCTCCCCATGAAACCCCGCCTGTAGCCTTGAGGAAACGTGAGTCGCCCCTTCCTCCCTGACTGTACTTACCTGTGCAAACTATACTTGTACTATATGAATGTAGAAAAATTATATATATACACACACATATATATATAATGTGTGTATGTGTCACACTACCATTCAAAAGTGTTTGGGAAGTTTTTTAATATATTTTTGAATGAAGTCTCTTCTGCAGACCAAGGCTGCATTTATTTGATCAAAAATACAGTAAAAACAGAAATATTGTGAAATATCATTACAATTTAAAATAACTGTTTTCTATTTGAATATATTTTAAAATGTAATTTATTCCTGTGATCAAAGCTGAATTTTTAGCATCATTACTCCAGTCTTCAGTGTCACATGATCCTCCAGAAATCATTTTGTTCAGGTTTCATTGATGAATATAAAGTTGAAAAGAACAGCTTTATTTGAAATAGAAATTTATTGTAACATTATAAATGCTTTTACTGTCACTTTTGATCAATTTAGTGTGTCCTTGCTGAATAAAAGAAACTTACTGACCCCAAACTTTTGAACGATAGTGTATTATAAGAAAAGTATTAATATAGCAGCATTTAAGTGACTACTCTACTGTTTTTAACCTTCAGCTATTTCCGCACCCGAAGCGGAGGCCTCGGCACAACCCGGCCATTTTCTAGATCTGCTGGCCAGCTCACAGAGCCGTCGGCTGGACGAGCAGCGGGCCAGTGTGAGCAGTCTTCCGGGTTTCCGGCTGGACCAGCGCCACAGCCAGGACGTTCTCAGCAAACTCATGGCCACGGCCGATAGCAAAGAACAGGATGAAGACTTCTTTGACATGCTGATTAAGTGCCAGGTTAATGTTGTTTATTATTATGCTGCAACATTAAAGAGGCCATATTATGCTCTTTTACCAAGTCTTGATTTTAATTTTGGCTCTGCTAGAATAGATTTCAGGCTTGAATGTTAAAAAATATTTTCCATTATTGCAGCTCATCTCTTCCCATTCTATCAGTATGGCTCAGTCGTGAGCCATACTGATAGAAAGCATTGTTAGCATTGTTAGCCAACCATGGTCGCCGAGTCGTCCCTCTAAACCTGCGTGTACTGCTCGCTGGCGCCACCTAGCTACGGAAAAATTAATAATCGTGTTTTTTTTAAAACTACTTCTTTTATCAACACAAAATAGGTGTCATTTGAGAGATTAGAGTCTGAACTTTACAATAAATATAGCCAAGTTATTTGCTGATAAATAAGAAAGAAATGTTTTCATAATTTATGAAATTCTTGAGACCCATATGTAAATAATATATGGATGCAGCATTTTTGTCACATTTTGGCTCGTAACTTCATGAAACATGCTCCTATTGTGATTACTTACAGTGGATACTCCCGATTAAAATGAGTCCAAAATCAACATGCGTCGATCACGAGAGATTCCTCATGGAGGAACGATTTTACAAATGTCCATAAGGTGGCGTCAAGGGCTAAACAAAAAAGCTACCTTGGTTCCAAATGCTGTAACTTTTGATTACTTTATTCAATCACCACAAATATTAATCCAGATGAGGATCACATGTAGCAGAACTTCACCACATTTTCTCCCCACCTTATTTACTTCCTGAGTTATTGCATGTCAAATAAGAATGAGATGTAAAATTATAATAAAAAATGATATATATTTTTGTGTATTATCATCAGTTTCTTAGCATGAGAATGTCCAAATCTAATAAACAATGTAAAAAGTTTTCTATCAAATTATTCCTACCTTTTGACTCTCCTTGCTATAGTTTTGGAGTTACGAGTATTATGTTTTTGACTTGCACAGGGATCCAGACTGGATGATCAGAGGTGTGCTCCTCCTCCTCCCCCCACCAGAGGCCCCACAGTCCCAGACGACGACTTCTTCAGCCTCATCCTTCGCTCCCAGGCCAAACGAATAGATGAACAGCGAGTCATATTACCATCAGACACAAGACAGACCCCTTCAGACCAATCCTGACTGACCCACTCTTTATGAAGAGAGTGTACTGTTTTAGGACACCTTGTAACCTCACTGAAGTCTTACTCCTGAATCTATGCCTTGTTGAAAATCAGACCCTACAAGATGTTTTCCCTTCTCACTTAACATGAAGATTTTTGCATGAGGAGATGAACACAGTTCCACAACCGCGATCTGAACTGGATTCAGATGAGTTTGTGCAGAATAGATGCTTATTCAGAATCAGACCAAGACCGCAGTCTCTTTCTCAGGGATTCAGTACAATGCACTGAATGCTTTCATTCACCTGGATAACTGGATGGACTTAATCAGCTTTTACTGGACGGTAGATTCAAATGTCAGACCATTTTATATATATATATATATGTATATTTTAACACTAAACTTAGTATCAGTTCTGATCTGTTTTCTTTTGATTATTTGACTTGAAATGTGTTTTATATTATCTTTTAATACCAATGCTCTATATCAATGTTTTTGAGATTTAAGAAACTTTTGCAGTCTGGATTTCTGTGAATATAAAAGTTTCTGATACAAGTCAAGAATGTATTATTAATTTTAAATGACAAGAGGAATAAAGCCTCGTTTAAATAGATTTATCACAAATAGACACAGTTAAGTATGCTGGGAATATTTTATTTGAAGCTGAAGCTACACAGGACAGAGTAACCATCACCATGAAACAATTATTTGAAAACGATTAAACGATCGACAAAAACTGAAAAGGAAAAATAAACTTGATTATGATCAATGATTATTTAGTATAACATTTGTTATCTCTCAAACCAGGTAAAGCCCACAAATGCCATCTCCCAAAATACTACTTAACAAGAGAGGAAAATATTAAGATGTCTGGCATAAAGTCTCCTGGATCATGATTAGTTTAAGGTTTACAGCTTGTAGGTAAAGTGAAACTAATAGTTGCTATTTAATTCTGCAAATCAATTCAATGCGAGCGCTTTCTGTTCAGTGGAGCCATGACGTTTCTTCTCTTTTGGTTATTCGATTGGTTCAACAGTGCTGTTTGACCACAATATTGGTGAATCCGTGCACCTGAGTGAGCTGAGGACAGTCGAATGAGGCCAGAAGTTTGTGTGGGCCATGACACTTGGGAATAAATTTCTCTGTCAGGCACACGGTGGCATGTCCTGCAATGTCACTGAGGAAGAAAATAAGAATAATATTTAATATTACTATAAATATGTTTTAACTATTTAATTAAAAATTTATTTTTGCTAGATTAAATATTTACAAACTGTATTGGGACATTTTATTACTTTAACTTATGTATTTATATTTTAAATCTTTAGATTAAATAATGAAAACTGAATAGCAACATTATTTAATATAACTAATATATATATATATATATATAATTATTTAATAATACAAACTGTAGTGACAATTTTATATTACTATAATTTATATTTTAACCATTTTTTTAAAGATTACAGAAATACTATTATTTAATATTACTATAATTTATATCTTTATATTTTAATTTATCTATAATTTCTATATTTGCATTTCTTTTTTTATATTAAATAATCAAACTGTATAACAACAGAAAGAGTGTTGAGCATTGTTCATCAATCAATAATTGTATATAACTCAGTGAAAATTAATTGAATAACAATTGAAATGGAAAAGTATTTAAATGAGTAATTAATAAAAAAAATATTCTAGTGTCTTACCCATAGTTAACAATTCTGGGATGCTGCAGTCCAAGACCCACAAAGCGGAATACAGGGTTCTTTAGGACACAAGGCAGTGGATTCTTGAAGGTGATTTTGACTGGCACTTCTTGACCCAGGACCGCGTCACAAACAGGCTGAGAATACAAAACACATTTTAGCAATAGACTAATTCAACTGATCATCAGAATAATTTGAATGCTTCAAACTCACAGCAATGACTAGATCTGGAGTGCGCAGTCTGAAGCTGTACTGGGTGGCCAGAAACTGCTTAGTCTGAGTGACGTGTCCAAAGAGGTTGAGCATCAGTGGGGCGTGATCCACCAGGTGCTCCTTATACTCGTCATAACTCAGGGTCCATTCCACAGGTTTGCCTATATTGGGAAAAGTGATAAATATGAAATGCTTTCATGATAAGTGCTGCTTTCCTGTATTACAACTCAAACTGTATAATTTCTCACATTCAGAGGGCTTGAGCTCGATGCATGTCTGGTCTCTCTTCAGGAAGGTCTTCCTGACTCCAGTGTAGTACATGGCTGCTGCATGGCTGTAGAGGGTTACGCTACGAGGTGAGCTGCATTTGTTTTTCAGATTGATGCAGAGCACGGCATCTTTTCCCACACACGGTCCATCACCCTTCAGGCTGACTTCACAGACAACATCCTCAGCACAGGGCAGTGGGTATGTGCATCTCTTGGAGCCGTGACGAAGGGCTGTTTCCAAAGCAGCACAGTTCTCTGACGAACCTGATCAATGGAAGCAGGAGATGTCACAGGTGAGACCAAGAATCTTAACCGGATGTTTCAAGAGGCATGCATGCGGTTTTTACCATATGGGTGTTTGTAGAGGTTTGTGATATCTAGACGTTGATCTGAGCCGACGGCCTTGGTGCTGATGCAGTGACCTACTACATCCTTCTCAACGTGGACAACACCAAAGGTCCCATCGCATTTCCGCTGCCAGTAAACTTTATCATTGTTCACCTAGAGAGACGGCAGGAATCATTAGTCGTTATATGTTAATCTCTGTACGACAGAATGCTTAATTAAAGGAAATAACTCACTTCAGCGAAAATGAAGGGCACGTCATGCTTCAGGAAGGTCTGTCCGCTGCGGATCGCAGCAACAGAGGTTGGGCCGCAACGGAAGAATCCCTGGTTGGTCAGCTGAGGAGTGGAATCAATCACCTGCCAACCTCCAAAACCAGATGGCAGGTCTGGACGAGCCATCCAGGCCTCATTCCACACATGGTAGTTCCTACAGGAAGAGAAGTCAATCATGCACATTCAGAGGAACTCTTAGTAATCACAAATGTGATTGACACTTACCAGATTGAATTATGGTTCATCTGATCAATCAGCTGAAATTTCTCATCCAAATAGACGTCACTTGTCAAAGAAACATCAGTGTCATGAGCAGAACAGAAGTTTGAGACTGGACGAACTGGAATGCCCAAACACCTCAACACTATGAGAGAAAGAGAGGAATATGTGCATTAAATCTACAATCACTTTCTCAATCTTCTTTCCTCTTTGTCCATTCTGCATGAACTCTTACATGTGTTGGTGACTCCAGCAAAGGCCAAGCTCTGTCCATATTTGACAGGTACTCCTCCACATTTGTGATACTGTTTCAGGATGGCACTGCTGCCGCACCAGGATGTAGGAGGAGTTCCATCTCCATAGCAGTTAGACCAGTTACCCACCAACACACCATAGTCTTTGTTGGCAATAACCTGTTAAGGAGAGATGATTGAAAATATTATATATTGTATGCAGCCAGCTACATGGAGAATAGAGCAAATCAGAGAGTTTGTTAGGCTTTTCAACAACAAATCGGTAAGAAAATGAAGACTCACCATGTCAGACACCACTCTGGAGATGTTAATGGGGCTTCTCCATCCTGAGCAAGGGGTAGAACTCTTCTCCAACACATAAAAACATGCAGCCAAGATTCCCTCCTCAAACTAAGAATGAGTCAGCAAAGTTAGGAAAAGATATGACCGATTAAAAAAATATGTTATGCAGTGTTCAGCAGGAGTCACAAACTACACTGAATCAATCAAACATAATTTAAAACAGTTTTTATTGTGTAATTACATTGATTTAAATCATATTACAAACCTAACGTACACAAAAGCTAAACTGCTCTAACAGACTAACAGGAATCCATCGAGCCGAATACGTCTTTTGATCGGTTCTTTTAAAGAATCAAATCACAAGAATCAAAGGTTTGTGAATCTTGTCATTTCCTGTTGTTCGCTAGTAAAACGGTTAATCCTATTAGATTCAGACTTCAAGCTCACGACTCAGGTAAGATTAATCTTGTCTCGCTGTCTAATCTGCTTGTTTAGTGTTGTAATGACAACTGAGATTGTATTTACATTTACAATATGATTGTATTCGCTGAGAATGGCACTCCCGTTCAAATATCAGAAACATAATACAGACATATTCAACGGTCAGAAATTATTTAAACGTATAATGGCGGGATTTTACACAGCAATCAGTTAGGCGGTCAAAAATAAATTTTGAATAGCGCGTTACTGAACGTCAATTGGCGTTATCATCATATTTTGTCCTATAGACATGTATTAAATCCTGTGGAATATATTATCATTTACCTTGTAAAATTAAAGGCTAAACCAAAATGTTGAAAGTGATTTGCAGGACGGATTTTCTCAACATTCCCATTGAAATCAATTAGATTGTCTCTGATATGTGGTAAACTCTAGTAATATATGAGACTCTTACTTGACCAAAGTTCCATGTTCTGCAGCCAATCTGCTGTTTAGTTCCGTAGTAGATTCTGCCCATGTCATTCAGCACATACTCAACTCTCTCCGCCTCTTCACTCAGGTACACACAGTCATCTGAGAACAGAGAAAATTGAACTTGAAGCTTCACAAAGTTTTAATGGTGCTTTCTTTCTTTCTACATTCAATTTAATCTTCATATATTCAGGTTTTGCATGTTATTTTAAAGTGTATTGAAACGCGTACCTTTACACCAGGGGTTGAACAGCATGTAAATGTCATTTCCAGGAACATATGGTAGAGTGAATCTTCCTCCTTGACAGTGAGTCACGACACTGAGTTGGTATCGTCCAACACAAGCAGTCGGAAGTGAGTGCACACACAGTTTGATTCGGTTTTGACACTTTTCGACAATCTTTGCCCCCCAGCAGTCTTTCTTGAATTCTTCCACTATCGGAACGACCACATAAGTTCCGTCCCGGATGGATGGGACATGACCTGTAAAACACACAGAAGAACATGAGATTCCAGTGATGGTATAAATGCATGTTCCTCCTTTACATAAACTGTATCTGCATGTCTTCTATTGTTATGCACATATTGGTCATACAGTAACTAACCTAGTCTCAGCTCCAGGTGAAGTTTGTCACAACTGGGATTGAATGGACGGCACAGATCAACCCACATATTGAAATACTGTCCTCTGCGGACGATGAGGTGATCATCAGGGAAACAGTGTGTGTGATGCTCCTGACGATTTGGTCCAGTCCTGCACTTGAGAAGGTCAACTTTAGTCACCCGGAGGAGAGCTTCACAGAAAACGACAAAGCGGAAAACAGGTCATTCGATATCAAACAGATCATTTATTGAGTTATAAAAATCATGCATGCAGGACAAAGATCTACGACTCCTACCATCACCACCACAGCTTTGTTTGCAATCCTCCATGTACTCCTTGATGACAACTTCCTTAGTCTCATAATCACGGCATGGAGCAACAACGCTGCAAGGATTGGCGCATGGAGTAGCGCAAGGGTTGATGCATGGTTTAACACAAGGGTTGACACATGGTTTAACACAGGGGTTGACGTATGGGTAAGGATAAGTGACAGAGCAAGGGGTTGCACAAGGGTATACATAAGGTTTAGTGCAAGGGCTGGCACAAGGGTTAACGTAAGGATAAGGATAAACTGATGTGTAGCATGTCTTTTTCCTGCAGTCTTCCGCATGCAGTTTAATGGCTGGGAAACGGCCAATGGTGCAGAGGTTTTTGTATGGGTTGTATACAAAAGGCATGCTGGGAAAAAAAAGAGAGTTACATGATCAGTACTTGGTCATTAGATAGTTAATAATTCATAAATAAGGTCTCTTGCATGGTTTTGTTCTTAGAAATGATATCTGTTCTTTAGGCCATTTTCACAATCATACCAGAAAAGGAAAGACTTAAGAAATATTAATCTGCTAAAGATGTGTTTTTAACCAACTCTTGATAAAAACAGCCTATAATTCTAGATAGCCAAAATCAGCAACATATCTGTGCACAATAAAGCCATATAATATCAAACAATGTCTGAGATGATAACTTACATGTTTCAGTGCTTGTCCGTTCAAGAGTAACTGAACCGAGAACTTGATGTACTGCAGCAAGTGAACAGTAAGTCCTGCTATAACCAGCTCGTTGATCGTACTGTTGTTTGTCTCCACAGTAGACGGGATTTTTATACTTCATCTCCATCTCCACCCCATCCACAGCTCATAGCAAAAGAGTGAAGAATTGTGCTCTCAAGTAAGGGATCAAAGGCTTTTGAGTCACAAGTTAATTTTAATGCTTTTTTTTTTTTTTTTTTAAGAGAATTAATGGGACAAATTAACATATTACTTTAATTGTTCTGAACTTTTAAACCATAGGCAGAGCCATTTTACTCTTATTTTCCTGACAGAGCAGGTCTAAGACATTAAAATTAGTCATAAAACTGATGAATATATCCTTTATTTATTCCTATGTCCAAACATTCTGTAAGCATGTCTGCATATTTATTATTGTTTGTTAATCTTGTTACACTGTTTAAGAGAGCAGTGAGTAGGACAATGATTTTTGCATTTTATGCAATGCGGCGATTGGTGTAATAAAATTTATTTTACATACATTTGAAGGAATGAAGCTCCCTTCAACAGAGAGATTAGATAAAGGATTTTAAGGCAAAATTAGCTCTGACACATACAGTAATATGACATTATTAGGCTATATTAAGTTAAATTGCTGTACAGTTGTCTGTTACTCTTACATTTATCTCTGATGATTGTCAGAACAAGGACAACTCTTTGATGTTCGACTTTATGTGAGTTATTAAATAGAACTATTCATAAAATTGGAAAGAGGAGAAACTATGAGAATGAAAATTCACATGCAAGAGAATCTATAAATACAGTGGGTATGGAAAGTATTCAGACCCCCTCCTATTCAAAACCTCTTTGTTATATTGCAGCCATTTGCTAAAATCATTTAAGTTCATTTTTTTCCTCATTAATGTACACACAGCACCCCATATTGACAGAAAAACACAGGACCATGTGATATTTCAGTTTTTCTTTTTTAATAAATCTGCAAAAATGTCAACAATTCTAAGTATTCAGACCCTTTGCTGTGACACTCATATATTTAACTCAGGTGCTGTCCATTTCTTCTGATCATCCTTGAGATGGTTCTACACCTTCTTTTGAGTCCAGCTGTGTTTGATTATACTGACTGGACTTGATTAGGAAAGCCGCACACCTGTCTATATAAGACCTTACAGCTCACAGTGCATGTCAGAGCAAATGAGAATCATGAGGTCAAAGGAACTGCCTGAAGAGCTCAGAGACAGAATTGTGGCAAGGCACAGATCTGGCCAAGGTTACAAAACATTTCTGCTGCACTTAAGGTTCCTAAGAGCACAGTGGCCTCCATAATCCTTAAATGGGAGACGTTTGGGACGACCAGAACCCTTCCTAGAGCTGGCCGTCCGGCCAAACTGAACTATCGGGGGAGAAGAGCCTTGGTGAGAGAGGTAAAGAAGAACCCAAAGATCACTGTGGCTGAGCTCCAGAGATGCAGTCGGGAGATGGGAGAAAGTTGTAGAAAGTCAACCATCACTGCAGCCCTCCACCAGTCGGGGCTTTATGGCAGAGTGGCCCGACAGAAGCCCCTCCTCAGTGCAAGACACATGAAAGCTTGCATGGAGTTTGCTAAAAAAACACCTGAAGGACTCCAAGATGGTGAGAAATAAGATTCTCTGCTCTGATGAGACCACAAGATAGAACTTTTTGGCCTTAATTCTAAGCGGTATGTGTGGAGAAAACCAGGCACTGCTCATCACCTCTCCAATACAGTCCCAACAGTGAAGCATGGTGGTGGCAGCATCATGCTGTGGGGGTGTTTTTCAGCTGCAGGGACAGGACGACTGGTTGCAATCGAGGGAAAGATGAATGCAGCCAATTACAATGATATCCTGAACGAAAATCTTCTCCAGAGTGCTCAGGACCTCAGACTGGGCAGAAGGTTTACCTTCCAACAAGACAATGACCCTAAGCTAAAATAACGAAGGAGTGGCTTCACAACAACTCCGTGGCTGTTCTTGAATGGCCCAGCCAGAGCCCCGACTTAAACCCAATTGAGCATCTCTGGAGAGACCTAAAAATGGCTGTCCACCAACGTTTACCATACAACCTGACAGAACTGGAGAGGATCTGCAAGGAGGAATAGCAGAGGATCCCCAAATCCAGGTGTGAAAAACTTGTTGCATCTTTCCCAAAAAGACTCATGGCTGTATTAGATCAAAAGGGTGCTTCTACTAAATACTGAGCAAATGGTCTGAATACTTAGGACCATGTGATATTTTAGTTTTTCTTCTTTAATAAATCTGCAAAAATGTCAACAATTCTGTGTTTTTCTGTCAATATGGGGTGCTGTGTGTACATTAATGAGAGAAAAAAATGAACTTAAATGATTTTAGCAAATGGCTGCAATATAACGTATAAAGAGTGAAAAATTTAAGGGGGTCTGAATACTACCATGTTTTATTATTTTTTCCTCCTTTTTATGGACAGAGGGAAAAATGTGGCTCCAGACCCCGTGAATACAATGGATTCTTTGAGAAAGGAAGAGATGTCTCTTACTTGACAAGTGGAAGTAATGAATCTGATGTCATAACTTAAGTATGTACCCTAATATTTCTGAACTGTTATAGAAGATATTTCATGAATTTTGTCCTTTTCTGAGACAACCGAAACTATCGAATAAGTTTCTAATGAAGTTAACCATCCCCAACCTGAAGCTCATGCTCCACCCAGAAGGCGTAAGAGAAAATAACAGCCTTTAATGAGACCAATTAAGTTAAAATGACCTAAAAACACCCATACCTCAGCAAATTATTACTAGAACAATGACTCTACAAGGGCTTTAGCAAATTGATATGACTATAGTCTATCTTGTAATTCTGGTCAGACTTAAAATGGCCAGTATTCATTGTTTATTCTATCTATGTCTTTCATTTTATCTGTCATCTGTGTCCATCCATCCATCCATCTAAAGGTTTTTTCAGTCACTAGCACTTAAAAAATGTCCTAGTTTAAAATGATTTAACTTCTTTTCCCTTACAATAATGTTGGCAATATAAGCATATGAGTAAATTGTGGAAAATCAAGTGATGCAAGTTCAAGTGGCATTTCGGAAAGAAATGTCAGGCTCACTGTGGTCAGGCTTGAAATGTCACTGAAAAACAGTGAGAAAGAATGAGAGATAATTATTGTATAACCAATAAAATTACACAGCAACACAGAGCATCTCCCATTCCATTGTATTTATCAGACGACAATAATTTAGTTCAATCAGTGAAATGAATGTAATATGGGGAGGTGTGGCACAGTAGAGGAAGAAAAGTTGCCGATCAAAACTCTCATGGAGCGCTTAATGAGCTTTCAACACTGTAAAAAACGGTTGCTCTGAAAGCATTGTCTTCTGTAAGGCATTGTATAATATTTTAAATGACTCTATTTCATATTATAATAGCAGACAATTATTATAATGCTCTAGTCAGTCTTAGCCATAATTAATTGTTCTGACTTACTGCAGTCCCAGTCCATCAAACACTGAACATCCATTACAGCTGGAAACACACAGAACAGTGTTGATGGTCACTGGATTTGTGCTGGACAGCGAGAACATGCATTTGGAAAGGTTCAGACATTTTCTCCTCTCCTTTCTACTTTGCTACATCACAGAAACTAGGAGACTTTTCATGCTATGATGTGGTGTCATTCTGAATCACTTCTTAAGAGACTCAAATCTCTTAATTATTGTGTGGAATTAAGTGCTTAAGTATTTTCAAATGTCCACTCTTTCACTTTTAGGCTTCAGTAGTGCAGTGATACCATATTATAGCATCACTGTTGGCTGACACATCAGTCTCTTTCAGCTTATTTCATATGTTTATCTGCTCTGTTTGGTGCAGTTTTTATCTCTTCTCTGCAGTTAGTTTTACTGTAGTATTAGTATTTTGAAATCATATTGAACTCATTTCAGATCTATATTATAATTGTTCATTCACCTATTTATTATTTGCACTCATTTTCATATAGTGTCCTACATCATACCTTAAAAATTAGATGCGCACAATATATGGGAAAAAAAGTCAAAAGGATGTTATCTCAGGGCTACATGTTCATAGCTTTAGTGCAAAATCTTTTAAAATCGTTTGTCACTCCTGCCTTTTTGACAGGAATGAAAACGAGGCTGTAATGGATAAAATACAGTGTGTTTGCACTGTTGTTTAACAACAATCCAATTGTTCAGCTGACAGAATGTCTTTCTGAAGAAAAAAAAAGCAATAGACAAAAATGTTTAAAAGTTCAGAGTTGTGAAAATTTAGCAATCCAGGACCTTTATACAGTGCTTACCATTGGTGAAGACTGTATGTCTGTCCTCACAGCCTCATTTTCACTTGTTTTATCCTTCAAAGTTGATGTATTTGGTAAGAAATAACACTATACTAAACCCGCCTGGAAGCCAAGCTCCTCTATATGATGATTGGGAGAGGCCTCAAGTGGGACTCGCACGTCCTGATATTGCTGAGTTAGATGCGTTGGGTCAATATATTTTTTGATCCTGGAACAACATTCTAGTCTGAAAATGTAATCTTAACCCTATTCCTACCCCTAAACCTAACCCTACCCAAAAGTTATCGCAAAAATCAAAGAGAAATGAATAACACTGAAGTAGAAGCACCAATTCATCATTTTAAGCCTAAACTTGACATAATCTGTAAACTTGTCCCTGAAATCTTGTTAACCCAGGAACATGTTGAACTCTGCAATATCAGGTTATGCGTGGGACTCAAGGACTTTGCAAAAAAAAAGCCAATAATTGACATGGTATATATAATTTACATCAGTTGAAATTTAAAAACACCGTTTGGAGATAACTGACAAAGCAAGCAACTCCTTTATTTTAGTGTCCATATTCATAATCTTGCATAATTGGCATTAAAAAATTGTAAAAACAAAACAAAACAAAAAAAACATTAAGTAATTTTGCATTTTAGTGGTAGTTTGAGAAGCAGCATTTAGTAGCAACATTGAGATATCTCTTGAGAGAAGAAAGAAATATTTGTACATAATTTAAATGCAGTATCTGTCACTAAGTTTTAATCTCAGGGCTTTTCATCTGACCAATATGAATTAAGAAAAAAGTAGGTAAGTAGGTGTCACCTATAGCACTGTACAGGGTGAATACAAGTAGGTCACTTAATCTCAATCATCACAGTATGTGTAGATACTTTCATTACTAAAAAGCAGCATTAAGTTTATCCTAAACTAATATGACATGACATTTAATGTGCCCATTTGGATCATATAATGCCACTGACAAAATAGTGTCCCACATAACCTGTATTCACTTTGTATGTGAAAATACTGCTTAATTATCTGCTTAGTCTGGCAGTTCTACATGACAGCTCAGAGCCATACCAATTATACTAGTGTTCATTCACAATGTACATTTGAAATTGAAATAATTGAAATAATTTTTTAAAGGAAAAAAAAAAAAAAACTGACTCACATGAAGAAAAAATTTTCACACACTATGGGCAGTTCGGGTGGAGAGGAGGTTACTATATACCGGTGTGCAGCAGAGAAAAACTTTTGGAGCAACAGTAGTTCATCCCAGCAACACCTTCTTTCACATGCTTCATTAATTTAAGCTAAGAACAATTATTCTGATTTACTCTTTAAATAAAGATACAAGCCACATTCAGGGACAAGGACTACTAACATGTAAGTATCAACACATTCATAATTTTAAGATTGTGACCCTATTTTTAGTATATAATCTTTTTATTTAGAAAACAGGCATCTGTATTTTAGCAGGTAAGAAAAATAATAATGTACCAGTCAAAACTTGTACTTTATTTATGATTTTTTTTTTAATTCTCATAAAATTAGACTGCAATTTTATTTAAAAAAAAAAAAGCAAAAAAAAAAAGCAATTGTAGAAGCCATTGGTTTTGAATAATTAACCATAAGCTTTGTTTTATAATTTGTATATTCTCTCTCTTGCTTTTGAAGCTTAAAGTATGTCTTGTGAAAATATTTACACTGGAACCAAACAGGAATTAGAAGAGCGGGAAGGGGAACGCAGCCAGTCAGTTTGCAGTATCAGCCCGTACAGTGATTCCAAAGGCATACAAGCATGTGGAAGTGACGGTAAGTGCTGTAAACTCTTCTGACTGCACTGCATAGTGGGAATCACATTTCTAGTTTTAAGGTCTGATCTTTGATTGTATTCTGCTCTTGCTTGTTCTCATGCAGTGCTGCAGGTGTGCTCTATTGACCTCCTTAAGGGCAGAAAAGAACAAAATCGACTGGAGCATCACACAAATTATTATCAGAGTGATCACCTCATCATCCGTAGAGGACAATGTTTCCAGATGTGGGTCGAGCTGACACGAGCTTTTATTCCAAAAACAGACAAACTTCATCTGGAGCTGATACTTGGTCAGTTATAGCCTTCTTTAATAATGACATGACAAACGGTTTTACCTTTACTGGAATCTCATGTTCTTCTGTGTGTTTTACAGGTCATGTCCCATCCATCCGGGACGGCACTTATGTGATCGTTCCGATAGTGGAAGAATTCAAGAAAGACTGCTGGGGGGCAAAAATTGTCGAAAAGTGTCAAAACCGAATCAAACTGTGTGTGCACTCACTTCCGACTGCTTGTGTTGGACGATACCAACTCAGTGTCGTGACTCACTGTCAAGGAGGAAGATTCACTCTACCATATGTTCCTGGAAATGACATTTACATGCTGTTCAACCCCTGGTGTAAAGGTACGCGTTTCATTTTTAAGTGGAGTAGTAAAAATAGAAAGCACTGAATTTACTTTAACTCTTCAGTTAAAATTCAATTCTCCCTTGTCACTTTATCAGATGACTGTGTGTACCTGGATGACGACTCAGAGAGAGTTGAGTATGTGCTGAATGACATGGGCAGAATCTACTACGGAACTAAACAGCAGATTGGCTGCAGAACATGGAACTTTGGTCAAGTAAGAGCCAAACTTTCATTCATATACAGTATTACAAAACTCAAGCCTGAGATTTTGTCAACTATAACCAGAAGGGTAACTGGCTGAAATGGTAATGTTTCTTAATCTCTCATTTTCCCCCTCTCTGATCTGGGATTCTTAGTTTGAGGAGGGAATCTTGGCAGTATGTTTTTATGTGTTGGAGAGGAGTTCTACCCCTTGCTCAGGATGGAGAAGCCCCATTAACATCTCCAGAGTGGTGTCTGACATGGTGAGTCTTCATTTTCTTACCGATTTGTTGTTGAAAAGCCTAACAAACTCTCTGATTTGCTCTATTCTCCATGAAGCTGGCTGCATATAAAACATAATATTTTCAATCATCTCTCCTTAACAGGTTATTGCCAACAAAGACTGTGGTGTGTTGGTGGGTAACTGGTCTAACTGCTATGGAGATGGAACTTCTCCTACATCCTGGTGCGGCAGCAGTGCCATCCTGAAACAGTATCACAAATGTGGAGGAGTACCTGTCAAATATGGACAGAGCTTGGCCTTTGCTGGAGTCACCAACACATGTAAGAGTTCATGCAGAATGGACAAAGAGGAAAAACAGGTTTGAGAAAGTGATTGACTTATTCTTCTTCTCTTTCTCTCACAGTGTTGAGATGTTTGGGCATTCCAGTTCGTCCAGTCTCAAACTTCTGTTCTGCTCATGACACTGATGTTTCTTTGACAAGTGACGTCTATTTGGATGAGAAATTTCAGCTGATTGATCAGATGAACCATAATTCAATCTGGTAAGTGTCAATCACATTTGTGATTACTAAGAGTTCCTCTGAATGTGCATGATTGACTTCTCTTCCTGTAGGAACTACCATGTGTGGAATGAGGCCTGGATGGCTCGTCCAGACCTGCCATCTGGTTTTGGAGGTTGGCAGGTGATTGATTCCACTCCTCAGCTGACCAGCCAGGGATTCTTCCGTTGCGGCCCAACCTCTGTTGCTGCGATCCGCAGCGGACAGACCTTCCTGAAGCATGACGTGCCCTTCATTTTCGCAGAAGTGAGTTTATTCATTGTTTAAATAGTCCTCTCTCTCACACATAAATGCAACATATGATATATTACTAATGTTTATCTAGGTGAACAATGATAGAGTGTACTGGCAGCGGAGATGTGATGGCACCTTTGGTGTTGTCCATGTTGAGAAAAACGCAGTAGGTCACTGCATCAGCACCAAGGCCGTTGGCTCAGACAAACGCTTTGATATCACACACCTCTACAAACATCCAAAAGGTGAAAACACACATCTCAGTATAGTAACAATCACACTTTGGAAATGTCTTGAAGTTAAATGTGAAATTTATTAACATTTATCAGGTACGGAGGAAGAGTGTACTGCTGTAGAGTCAGCCATTCGTCATGGCCTCAAGCGGTGCACATACCCATTGCCCTGCGCAGAAGATGTGACCGTTAAAGTCACCATGCATGGGGAAGGACCATGTGTAGGCAAGGATGCTGTGCTTTCCATCATTTTGCAGAATAAATGCAACTCGCCTCGTACCATCACCCTCTACAGTCAAGTGGCAGCCACATTTTACACCGGTGTCCATAATGCCTTAGTGAGGAAGAGCCAAGTGAACATTGAGCTGAAGGCCTCTGAGGGTGAGTAATGATAAAAGCTTGAAATCAACTCTGCATTATAAGAGAGAGGTTTAGGATACATCTACATTAATACAGATACATTTAAAAACATCTTTTTGTCTCTCACACTAGTGTGGATGGAAACAATGTTTAGTGTGGGGTCTTGAAATGAAAACGTTGTTTTAAAGGAACACTCCACTTTTTTTGAAAATAAGCTCATTTTCCAACTCCCCTAGAGTTAAACAGTTTTCTAATCCATTCAGTCGATCTCCAGGTCTGGTGGTACCACTTTTAGCATAGCTTAGCATAGTTCATTGAATCTAATTAGACCATTAGACCGGCGTAATAATCAAGGAACTTTGCTGCCGCATCATGGGTGCAGCAGGCACAATGATATTACTGAATGGAATGGATTTGAAAACAGTAAAACTCAACTGTTTAACTCTAGGGGAGATGGAAAATGAGCCTTTTTTCAAAAAAAGTGGAATGTTCCTTTAAAGGTGCCACTGAATGAAAAATTTAATATATTAATATATTAATAATAATAAACAACTTTGAGTGGGAGATTTAAAGGGGCCGCGCACTTAATCGGTGCATATGCAATCATGGCTCAAAATAGGCAGTTAAAAAAATTAATTAAAAAAAATCTATGGGGTATTTTGATCTGAAACTTCAGACATGTTCAGGGGACACCTTAGACTTATATTAAATCTTTTGAAAAGGGGTTCTAGGGCACCTTTAAATGTATCCAGATTAATGTAGCATGCAACTGTTTTAAAAGGAGACTTGTTTATCTCTTTTCATTCTATAGTCCAGACTCTACCGTGGACCCTACGATACGAAGAGTATAAGAACCACCTAGTGGATCAGGCGGCCTTGATGCTCCATCTCTTTGGACACGTCGCTCAGACCAAACAGATTCTGGCCACCCAGTTCCACTTCAGACTGCGCACACCAGATCTGGTTATATCTGTGAGTCTAGCAGGTTCTCGCTTTTAAACTCTTTGTGGATTGGTGATGGCCTAGAAGATAAGGGTTACATGATTATTGTTGGGAACTGGCCACGTCTTAAGGTACATAAATAAAGTTAAAACAATAAATAAAACAAAGTTTTTACCTTTCAGCCTGTATGTGATGCTGTGGTGGGTCAAGAAGTGCCAGTCAAAATCACTTTCCAGAATCCACTGCCTTGTGTCCTAAAGAATGTGATATTCCGTATTGAGGGTCTGGGACTGAAGCATGCCAAAACTGTCAGATATGGGTAAGATTGATTCAACCCGATCTCACAGTAAAACAACTATTTTACGAGGTGACGATTTTGTGTGAATTTGTAGAGTGTGAGTTGTAAGAAAACATGCAAGTTTTAGAAAAAAGTCTTCCACCCTTCAACATAACCGTCACTGGTGCGTAAGCAGATCCAGACCGAACTAATGAGAATATGAATTAGTCACCAATTTGCCAAAACATAAAATAGTTACTAATTGCCAAGAGCTTGTGTTGGATTACATTTTATTTGTCTATTGTTATAATACAATTGTATTAAGAGATGCTATATCTGTTGCTATGTAGTTTTAGCGGGTTTTTTTTAATCGTATGTAATAATTCTCTTCTCAGTGATATTGCAAGCCTGTCCACGGTGAACCTGACGGAGACATTTATTCCAGTGCGGCATGGTGCACAGAAACTGCTGGCGTCCCTCGACTGTCCTCAACTTAATCAAGTGCATGGTGTTGCCAACATTACTGTTAAACAGTGAAAAAGTACTTTAACTAAAGAGAAGAAATGTTTGTTTCTTTGAACTGTAAACCTGTTCATCATGATCTCAGAGGAGATTGCACTCAGGAGGTTTTATGCCTGACATTTTTTCATCTTGTCATGAAAACAAATCTGAATAAAAACCTTTGAAAACTTAAATATTTGAAGTTGTTGTTATGGTGAATATTTCCTTCAATTTAGCTGTTTTGTTAATATGTGCTGCCTCAGCATTATATGTTAATAATTTGATGTGTGATTATGATGCATCTGTTAACTCTGTAGTACTTCTGGGTAATAATAAAAAAATCGGTTACTCGGTTAATCAGTTACTATAGTAATAACTATAAATTATGCATAATTACATGCAACTAACCCCAAACCAAGCCAAAACCTAATCCTAACCCTATAGTAAGTACTTATGTAGTTACTTATTACTCAGTACTTAAATGTATAATTATAGTGTAACAAAGACACCTTAAAATATAGTGTAACCAAAAAAACTTTAGGATATCTAGACCAACATTCAAAGGGAGTTGTTGAATTGTGCAACGTTAATTATGAAGACTATACCTACTGTATGTCGCTTGTTGCAATAACATTCAAATTATAAATGTGTATATATATATATATAAACACACCCATCTCTAGGTCTCATTTTCAGTAGGTGTATATAATCAGTGGGTTGGCCTATAGGTGTGTGCAAGTATATTTAAAGGATTATTTCACTTAAAATTCTGATAGTTTACTCACCCCATGTAATCCAAGATGTTTATATCTTTCTTTCTTCAGTCGAAAAGAAATTAAGGCTTTTGAGGAAACATTCCAGGATTTTTATCCATATAGTGGACTTCAGCGGTTACCAACTTGTACAAACTGCAGCTCAGTGCAGCTTCAAAGGGCTCTACATGATCCCAGATGAGGAATGAGGGTCTTATCTAGCAAAACGATCGGAAACTAATTTCTAAATGAAAAATTACCCTATGATTTACTCACCTTGAATAGGCAGATTTTGAAGCCAAAAAATTAATCGAGGGGGTTAATAAAGGCCATTTGAAGTGAAGCGATGCATTTTTGTAAGAAAAATATCCATATTTAAAACTTTACAAGTTCAAATAACTAACTTCCGGCGAATGACCGTATGCAAAAGAGTAACCCCTGGTGTGATGTATGGCGTAGGATGTAGGTTTAGCGTAAGTTTAGACGCCTCTCGTAGTTCAAACAAATAGGGCTGTGCAACAACATAGACTTCTAATTTGTAACCGGTGTTTTGCTCTATCCTCTGCTTTTCCACGTTCGTCATTGCATCATGCGTTGGGTCGGGTTACTCTTCCACTGCAAATCGATGCGTATGGATGTCTGCCGGAAACTAGTTATTATAGTTAATAAAGTTTTACATATGTATATTTTTCTTACAAAAACCCATTGTTTTGCTTCAGAAGGCCGTTATAACCCCCTGGAGCCTTACTTTCATGATGGATGGATAGATTCATTTTTTTTTTTTTTTGGCTTCAAAATTTTAATATATATTTTTTATTTAGTTTGTCTAAAAGAAGATAGTCATATACACCTAGGATGGCTTGAGGGTGAGTATATCATGGGATAATTTTCATTTTTGGTCGAACTATCCCTTTAAGTGACTCACAAATGAGTGCATATTTGCATATATGCACAGCAAAATGTAAAACTATACATGAATTATATCATTACACTAAGCAGGCCCAGTAAACACCCAGTGCATTAACACTATGTAAACCTGAAATACATATGGTGATGATGACTCATATGTCATGTTAGCAGTGACACTATTCTACTGTCCTAATTAATGCCACATACAACACTCTCACCAAATGTGTCATTTATTCATTGCTATGCATTTTTGTTAATGTTAGAAATTGCATGAAAATTGTATAATGTGCCCTAGTAAAACTAGGTTTTGTGAAATCTGGCTCTATGGCAACAACTGTTTTGCAAAACAAATATTTTGAAACTTCATGTAGAAGATGTTAATGTACTTAGAATCAAAAAGATTATTTTCCAACAATGTTTTTACTTAAATGTATATCATTTAAAAACAACAAGATTTATTTAGCTTTGGTTCTGTAATCAGTGTGTCATGACCTTGAAGTAAAACTGTACAACTGACAATTTAATTTTCACAAAACATATCTGAGAGAATGTTAGCTAAGAAAGGAACATACATAACTAATAAATTCAGGTTAATTACATTTTTAAATATCTTATCATTTTACAATGTAAGTAAAACTAATGCATTATCTGGGAATCATGCCATGACTAGTTTGGCATTTTGTTATTACGAATAAGCTTTTCCTCCTTTACTTATCAGTCCAGAACAATTAAACTAAGACATTAATTTGACTTAACTCCCTGAAAGAAGACATTGTACATAACACATGTCACTCACCCAAAATCCTTTCTTCTTTCTCACAGGAGATGTGGAAGGGGTGGAGATGGACATGAAGTATATATATCTAGGGCTGCAGTGGAAAGAAGAGCTGGTTAAAGCAGGACTTACTGTTCACTTGCTTCAGTAAATCAAGTTCTCGGTTCAGTCTCTCTTAAAGAAGGACAAGGACTAAAAGATGTAAGTAATCAACTCTGACATTACTTCAGGCTTATTATCTGATTTTACTTTGCACATATTCATTGTTTTTCTAGACCCTTAATAACCCACCACACGAAAAAGGTTAAGATGACTTACCCTGCTGTCTAATAAATGCAGCTTGAGTTCTACAAACATGACGTGATGTGTACATGAATGCTCATAAATTTAAAAGCTGGAATATTTAGGGGAAAAGCTTTGTGGGATACATCAGAAAGGATTCAGACATTAGTTATGAATGATCCACCTAAACTTTTATTTTATCTTTTAATTCATCCTTCACAATCTTTTTTTTTTTCTTTTTTCTGACAGGATGCCTTTTGAAAACAACCAATGCAAAAACCTCTGCACTGTCGGCCGTTTCCCACAGGTCCAACTACAGGCAGACGACAGCTTGAAAGGTGCATGTTGCGCTCCGGTTTACACCAACCCTGATGCTAACCATTGTGCTAAGAGTTGCATAAATCTGTGTGTAAACCCATGCGCAAATGTTCATGTAAACCCATGCATAAAAGCTTGTGTTAATCCACGCGTCAACCCTTGCGCTACTCCATGCACTAATCCTTGCAGCGTTGTCACTCCATGCCGTGATTATGAAACTAAAGAAGTTGTCATCAAAGAGTGCATGGATGATTGCACAAGTAAGCAAGTCTGTGGAGATGATAGTAAAAGTCGTAGATCTTTGTCCTGCAATGCATAAAGGGAAATGTGTTACAGTATTTTTATAACTCAATAAATGATCTGTTTGATATTGAATGACCCGTTTTCTACTTTGTTTGTTTTCTCAGAAACTGTCCTACAGGTGAGTAAAATCGATCTTCTCAAGTGCAGGACTGGACCAAATCGTCAGGAGCATCACACACACTGTTTCCCTGATGATCACCTCATCGTCCGCAGAGGACAGCATTTCAATATGTGGGTTGATCTGTGCCGTCCATTCAATCCCAGTTGTGACAAACTTCACCTGGAGCTGAAACTAGGTTAGTTACTGTATGACCAATATGTGCATAACAATAGAAGACATGCAGATACAGTTTATGTAAAGGAGGAACATGCATTTATACCATCACTGGAATCTCATGTTCTTCTGTGTGTTTTACAGGTCATGTCCCATCCATCCGGGACGGCACTTATGTGGTCGTTCCGATAGTGGAGGAATTCAAGAAAGACTGCTGGGGGGCAAAGATTGTCGAAAAGTGTCAAAACCGAATCAAACTGTGTGTGCACTCACTTCCGACTGCTTGTGTTGGACGATACCAACTCAGTGTCGTGACTCACTGTCAAGGAGGAAGATTCACTCTACCATATGTTCCTGACAATGACATTTACATGCTGTTCAACCCCTGGTGTAAAGGTACGCGTTTCAATACACTTTAAAATAACATGCAAAACCTGAATATATGAAAAAGTAAATTGAATGAGGAAAGAAGTAAAGCATGATTTAAACTTTTTGAAGCTTTTATGTTTAAAGACCAATTTTCTCTGTTCTCAGATGACTGTGTGTACCTGAGTGAAGAGGCGGAGAGAGTTGAGTATGTGCTGAATGACATGGGCAGAATCTACTACGGAACTAAACAGCAGATTGGCTGCAGAACATGGAACTTTGGTCAAGTAAGAGCCAAACTTTCATTCATATATTCCAAAGGTGCCTACAGACAAGTTTACAGAATGTCAGAGAGACTAAGCAAAACAGCTGATTTCAAAGAGGAAATACTTTTTAACATGTTCATACAAAAGACATCATTCCAGATGTTTCACAATTTCTAATTTCTTCATTCTGCTGTCTGATTCTTAGTTTGAGGAGGGAGTCTTGGCTGCATGCTTATATGTGTTGGAGAAGAGTTATGCCCCTTGCTCAGGATGGGGAAACCCAATTAACATTTCCAGAGTGTTGTCTGACATGGTGAGTCTTTCTATCAACACCCTGATTCGATGTCAGAAAGCCTAACAAAACGATCTGATTTGCTCTAAGTGTGGTAAATATGCATGAAGCTTGCTGCGTAAAAAACAAAAAATTTTCAATCATCTCTCCTTAACAGGTTATTGCCAACAAAGACTGTGGTGTGTTGGTGGGTAACTGGTCTAACTGCTATGGAGATGGAACTTCTCCTACATCCTGGTGCGGCAGCAGTGCCATCCTGAAACAGTATCACAAATGTGGAGGAGTACCTGTCAAATATGGACAGAGCTTGGCCTTTGCTGGAGTCACCAACACATGTAAGAGTTCATGCAGAATGGACAAAGAGGAAAAACAGGTTTGAGAAAGTATTTGTAGATTTAATGCATATATTCTTCTCTTTCTCTCATAGTGTTGAGGTGTTTGGGCATTCCAGTTCGTCCCGTCTCAAACTTCTGTTCTGCTCATGACACTGATGTTTCTTTGACAAGTGACGTCTATTTGGATGAGAAATTTCAGCTGATTGATCACATGAACCGTGATTCAATCTGGTAAGTGTCAATCACATTTGTGATTACTAAGAGTTCCTCTGAATGTGCATGATTGACTTCTCTTTGTGTAGGAACTTCCATGTGTGGAATGAGGCCTGGATGGCTCGTCCAGACCTGCCATCTGGTTTTGGAGGTTGGCAGGTGATTGATTCCACTCCTCAGCTGACCAACCAGGGATTCTTCCGTTGCGGCCCCACCTCTGTTGCTGCGATCCGCAGCGGACAGACCTTCCTGAAGCATGACGTGCCCTTCATTTTCGCCGAAGTGAGTTAATTACTTTAAGCATTCTGTCATACAGAGATTAAGATAATGTCTTATGACTCCTGTTTGTCTCCTTGTGTTCTAGGTGAACAATGATAAAGTTTACTGGCAGAAGCAAAGTAATGGAACATTTGGTGTTGTCCACGTTGAGAAGGATGTAGTAGGTCACTGCATCAGCACCAAGGCCTTCGGCTCAGATCAGCGTGTAGATATCACAAACCTCTACAAACACCCACTGGGTGAGAATCAATACATATGCCAAAAAATACTTACATTTGAACTGGTAAGGGATGTGGTCCAACCCATGTTCCAGACACATTAAACCATGGTGCTTATGGGGATGAGGTTTGAGTCAATAACACTCTCACCATGTCTTTCTCATAAAGAGGTGGAAGGCCAAAAAACAAAAACAGCAAACAAACATCTGGATAGTAAAAGTTGAACAAGGATCAATCATTCTAATTGTACTTTCGCCTCCTCCTGCTTCCATTAATCAGGTTCGGAGGAGAAGTGTGCTGCTTTGGAAACAGCCCTTCGTCACGGCTCCAAGAGATGCACATACCCACTGCCCTGTGCTGAGGATGTTGTCTGTGAAGTCAGCCTGAAGGGTGATGGACCGTGTGTGGGAAAAGATGCCGTGCTCTGCATCAATCTGAAAAACAAATGCAGCTCACCTCGTAGCGTAACCCTCTACAGCCATGCAGCAGCCATGTACTACACTGGAGTCAGGAAGACCTTCCTGAAGAGAGACCAGACATGCATCGAGCTCAAGCCCTCTGAATGTGAGAAATTATACAGTTTGAGTTGTAATACAGGAAAGCAGCACTTATCATGAAAGCATTTCATATTTATCACTTTTCCCAATATAGGCAAACCTGTGGAATGGACCCTGAGTTATGACGAGTATAAGGAGCACCTGGTGGATCACGCCCCACTGATGCTCAACCTCTTTGGACACGTCACTCAGACTAAGCAGTTTCTGGCCACCCAGTACAGCTTCAGACTGCGCACTCCAGATCTAGTCATCGTTGTGAGTTTGAAGCATTCAAATTATTCTGGTGATCAGTTGAAATAGTCTAGTGCTAAATTTTGTCTTGTATGTGTTTTTTTTTCTTTTTCAGCCTGTTTGTGATGCTGTCCTGGGTCAAGAAGTGCGAGTCAAAATCACCTTCAAGAATCCACTGCCTTGTGTCCTAAAGAACCCTGTATTCCGCTTTGTGGGTCTTGGACTGCAGCATCCCAGAGTTGTTAACTATGGGTAAAATTAAATTAATTACTCAAATAATAATAATAAATTATTTTTGCATTATTCTATTCTTACCTTCATTTCCAATTAATTAAATAAAATAATAATTAAAATTATATAAATTATAGTAATATTAATAATCTTTTTTTCTTCCTCAGTGACATTGCAGGACATGCCACAGTGTGTCTGACGGAGAAATTTATTCCCAAGTGTCATGGCCCACACAAACTTCTGGCCTCATTCGACTGTCCTCAGCTCACTCAGGTGCACGGATTCACCAATATTGTGGTCAAAAAGCACTGTTGAACCAATCGAATAACCAAAAGAGAGGAAATTTCCATTGGAAAAGAAAGTGTTGTTGACTAAATGCTTCAGTAAAACTTTGTGTGTGTCAAATGATTTGCAAACTGAACTAGCCCAACACTTTCACTTCATCATTGATTGTGGTCTTGAAACTTCTCCAAATATTGTGATTTCCCTTCTTTAAGAAATATATTGGGATATGGGATTAGTAATTCCTTCTAATGCATATTATGATGTCTGATTGAAATGAATGAAATAAGCATAAAAAAGCTGAGGTGTCCTAAGTTTAAAACAAGTTTAATTATTCCTGGGAGATTCAGATTTACATCATATAATCATTATCTTATCAATTACTATTTCCTGGGGTCTTCTTTTAGTTGTTTTTCTCATGCTAATTATGTTAATGAAAACCTTTGAAACGCATGTAGTTTTATGATGTTTATTTACTGTTATTCACTTTGTTAATCTTGTCTCTGTGCAGTCTCTGCAGTAAAACATATTTTAATCATATTGAATCATGTCTGTTTATGATGTGAAATTCTGATTTATTCTAAATATGGGTCATTGACAAAGTAAAAAAAAAAAACTAAAAAAAACAATGGAGATATAATTAATTTTGAAGTTTTGTTAAGTGTTAACAATGTGATTGTGGTTTTTATAATCAATTAACACTGCTTTTGTCATTTTTTACAAGTTGGACAAAATTTGTTACCCAAAAAGCCATTCGGTTTAACCAAAATGTCGGTTTTACTAAATAACACTTTTTGTTATAGCGAAAGACGATATTTTCAAACAATGCAAACAGGCTGATCTCTAGTTAGTTAGCTTGCTAGCAAAAGGACAATAAAAATGTTACAAGTTTTTAAAACATTACAACATTTTCCATGTTTTATAGCGGTTGTACCGAATGACCTGATGTTTCGGGACATGCATATGAGCAGTTGAAAACATGAATTTTTCAAATATTTACGGGAGAGCTAGTTACTTTCCTTCACGACCATGTGGTCATTTGCAGTTGTCTGAAGGATGTCACATCCTGTCACATGATACTGACCACATGACTTGATCCAAAATGGTCCCTTTATATTAGTTACGTCGAATGACATAAATGAAATTCATTTTTCCGGACATTCTTTCTCATAACAAAGCAATGACTTACACATAATTTCAATAACATTTTAGACTATTTTTATATATGATGTTATAAAATCATGCCAGAATAAAATATATACATTTATTACATTTTAAGATATTTTAATCACAAATGAAATGGCTATATTGGCCTTTGGACGGTTAAACCAAGAGACCTTTTGACACTTCAAATCTTTTAAAAAAACCTTTATATGAAGCAAAATATAATTAAAACCTTTTGAATTCAATAAAATTGATCTAGTCTGTACTATCTTACATACTTTAGATGTCATATCTTTGTTTTGTTTTTTTTATTAGGCCTTTGGACAAAAATGACCCATAGCCTATATCGAAATAAAAATTGTATATCTTTCACAGCTCTAAATGGTAGCGTGTCAGTTTGACTTTAGATAAACACATTCACAGTGGAGTCGTGTAAAAAAAAAAAAAAAGTCGTGTAAAAAAAAATTATATAATTTTGCATAAAGTTAAAAAATCTTAAAATTAGTCTCACCTTTGAAAATCCCGCCGCTCCTGTCAGACTGTGCGCGCGCAGCTCGTGACGTATTCTTCTGCTCACAAATGACAACATTTGGAGATTAATCCCTCTTGTAAGCGGTTCGAAGCGTCTTCAGCTGATTAGAAGCTCGTGCATTACCTTGAATTCAACTGTAACTGCAATAGTTTAGTCTTAAATCTTCCTTGTTGCAACTGACAGGATTTCAAAGGTGAAGGTTGCCATGTTTTCACAACAAAACCCGCCCAATTGCTCCTCAAAACTAACCCAATCGCATTTCAGGGGTCCCACTAAAAATCGCTTTCCTGGGGGTAAAATCAGCGTTTTTGGCGGGCCTCCCCTTGTAAAATTCGCGTTCCATATCACGTTATTTTGGGTCGATTCAACCCGCGGACATGAAAAACAACCCGCGGCAACCGTTTAAAAGTAGCCAAATTCCGCGGGAAACCACGGACTTGGCAACACTTGAGTATATTAATTTCAGCGCCACTAGCGGCACCAAGCGGAATTGAAAAAAAAAAATTAATTGGAAACTGTTGTTACTTTTGATTTAAAGTCCGCGTGAACCGGAAGTTGCAAACGACTTTTCTCCAGTGCTGTGACGTATTTCCAAGGGAAACGGAATATTGAATAGAGTGCCCCAGGGATAACGCGTTTTTGTAGGCCAACCCGGAAGTTAGCAGCGCACGGGTTCCCTCGACTGAAAGCCTATTCATTTTTCCCATAGACTTTTGGAAAATCGTAGAAAATAAGCTGTGTTTAACAAAGGGTTATGACACTTACATGTTTTGTCTATCAAGATAATCTTTGCAAGTTAACAACATTTATAGATTTTGAAGCCTAAATAAAGTCGTCAGATATAAAAGGCTAACAGTAGGCTATAAACGGACTACAGCACACCATGGTCGCGGATCAACGTCGTCACCACCAAGCGTCCTCAAACTTTATTTAGAAAACAACTCTATTTAAAAACATGCTCACTGATTATATGCACTGTGTATGAATACTTATCCACTTTTTCATGAGAAATGCTGTCCAAATGTCCTGTTTGTCATGATGACGTCTAAAGTTCCCTTCAAAGGAAGTAGTCCCTTTTAGCAATTTGTTAGCAACCGCCGAATTTAAGACACAGTAAAAGTTTAAAAAAATCACAAGTGGGTTATAAATGGTGTGTTTTATGTCAAAACGTGAAAGTATTTAGAGGCTTTGTTTACCACAGACCTTATCTCAGGCGATTTAGCAAAAACCCATTCAAAAAACCCATAGACTTTACGGCGTTGGAACCGGAAGTCCTAAAATGCTAACTCGCTTCCGGGTTTTGCCTACAAAAACGCGTCATCCCTGGGGCACTCTATAGAGGGAAGAGTTTTATTTTAGCGCTCCTCCTCTCCATCTCTCGCTCATAGTAGACTAACGGTCGGAGGGGAGTGGTTTAAGTGTTTACAACCCAAGCCGTCAAACTGATGTCATCTGAGAAGGGGCACCGTTGCAGAGGGGAGGAGCATTTTCAGATTTTGATTAAATATTATGAAGCCAAACAATTTTTTTGTGTGGATTGACTTTCACGGATGAATTGTTCACCACAAAACTAGCAATTTGAGCTAACAAAATAAATAAGGTCAATTTTGATTTCATGTGTACTTTAAAGTCTTATCTGTCTAGTTCTGTCAAACAAAATTCAAACAATAAATACCGTTTTGGTGCTCTTTAATATTGTAATAGATCGTAGTAGCCGCCTCAGACCAGCATCACATGATTTTGAAAAATGTTAGTAGTCTAACCAATATAACAAAATATTATGAAAGTCAATGGAGTCCATTAACTGGTTGGCTCCCGACTTTTTTCAAAATATCTTCCTTTGTGTTCAGCAGAAGAAATTCATACAGGCTTAACAACTTGAGGGTGAGTAAATGATGAAAGAAGTTTAATTAAAAGCTTAGTGTTTAGACATTTTGGGTTTGGCCCATGTTTTCTTTTCTTCTTCTTCCCTTTTTTTTTTTTTGCCCAGTAGTGAACACTATAATGTTAAACAGCCTAACCATTTCAGCCATAGCACTGCTCAGCTACTTGTCTCAATTACCAGTTGCTTGTTGTATGATGTCATGGTAATTTCATCCACAGTTTCATTATTACACATCACAAACACTCATGTACTGCAAGTAAATGACCTTTATTGAGGCAACATGGAGGACAGATTATCAGTGAAGCTAAAAGAAGAAAATAAATCATAGAACACAACCACAAATTGTCAGTTGTTTAGGTTGACTACATAACAAAAGGAAGCAAATGATTAGAATGACTGAATATTTGCAATCTCAAACTACAAATAAATCACATATTCCAAAAATATACCTCCTAAAAACCAATATATGCCATTAATCATCCTCTAAAGATCCCGAGATTAAATGCACCCTTCACTAAAGATTACATAACTAAAAGAGCATTTTTTTTAACTCTGCAAATCAATTTATGTGAAAAGCATGCTGAAAGCTTTCCGGTCCTCCAGTTATTTGAGTGCCTTTTCAGTGTTCTTTGACCACGACGTTGGTGCATCCATGAACCTGAGTGAGCTGGGGACAATCAAGGGATGCCAGAAGTTTGTGAGGGCCATGACACTTGGGAATAAAGTTCTCGGTCAGGTTCACCGTGGCCAGGCCTGCAATGTCACTGAAAAACAGACAAAAAGAAAGAATTTAATAATATACCAATAAAAATGAATAGTACCATGTTACACGTCCCCTACTTTTGCATAGTTTAACATGATTAATTTCCTACCCATAGTTGATGCATCTGCAGTGCTTCAATCCCAGTCCCTCAATGCGGAAAATGGCATTCTTCAGGACACAGGGCAGTGGGTTCTGGAATGTGATCTTGATTGGCACTTCTTTGCCCACCACACAGTCACATCCAGGCTGAAAATCACAATCCGAATTAACACCATACTGGACAGTGATGCAAAAGACTCCATTTTCTACCCAGCTCATAATCAGTAGTTTCATCAACAAACACACATTATGACCAACAGATGAAGTATAGATTTCAGGTTATTCAAACTCACAGTAATAACCAGATCTGGTGTGCACATCCTGAAGTTGAAGCGTTTGGCCACAATCTGCTTAGTCTGAGTGACCTGTCCAGCAACAGTGAGCATCATTGTTGAATGATCCACAAGGTGATTCTTGTAATCCTCATATCGCAGGGCCCACTCCAGAACCTTGGCTAAAGGGATAAACAATGATAATGCTTCAATTGAAAGTAACAGTAAAATCCTCATCCCCACCATATCAGAACAATTCATATTAGACTCTACGTTTCATAATAGATGAATTTTCAACATTGTTACAGAATTGAATCTTGAGCTGAATAACGACACCATTGCTTTCTGTAGAGCTGCTTGGATAAATGTAAACATTCATCTGCTCTAAAGCCCAGCTTTTATGAAGAGTTAAACCAAATCATTACTATTTTATTTTAATGAAGCGGAAATCTCACTTAAGGTTACTACAAAAGCATATTACATCACTTTTGGAGCTCATGGTACTGACTATTGGTTAGTGTCTCAACTTTAGCTAAGCTCTTATTTGTTTCATTTCTTACATTCAGAGGCCTTGAGCTCAAAGCACGTCTGGTCCTTCTTCACCAAGGCCTTGTGGACTCCGGTGTAGTACGCGGCCGACACCTGGCTGTGGAGGGTGACGGTACGTGGTGAGCTGCATTTGTTCTTCAGAGCGATGCAGAGCAATGCATCCTTGCCCACACAAGGTCCATCTCCCTTCATGGTAACATCACAGATAACATCCTCAGCGCAGGGCAGTGGGTATGTGAATTTCTTGGAGCCATGACGAAGGGCTGTCTCCAAAGCACGACGCTCCTCCTCTGAACCTGAAGGATGAAGAGAAGCGGAGGTAAAACATTACAACTATTCTGAGTGAAAGAGTCTTTAAGTGATGTGTGTGAGTTTTGACCTTCTGGGTGTTTGTAGTGGTTTGTGATATCCACACGCTTGTCTGAGCCAACAGCCTTGGTGCTGATGCAGTGACCTACTGCGTTCTTGTCAACGTGGACAACACAGAAGGTTCCACATGCTCTCTTCTGCCAGAAGACTACATCACTGTTCACCTAGAGCAAGAAAATGTAATTTTCAGTAGTAATAAACAGGAAAATAGCAGAATCCATGATGCAAGCTTCATATGAGACTTTGCATTCAAATTCTGCTATAAAGCAGTCATCATCCAGCTCAAGTTTTGTTCTCATCTGATAGTGTCAGTGCATTCAAACCAATATTACTGATTATATAAGGTGTCTTTTAAACCCCAACTAAGCAAACAAAACACTAACACTATAATATATTGCTATAAGATATAGAGTGTGTACATGAGTACAAGAGATTGACATTTTCTGGAATAACTGCATCAAAACCCTATGCTTAATGCTCAAATTAAAATGCATAATCATACCTCAGCAAAAACGAAGGGCGCGTCATATTTGAGGAAGACCTGCCCGCTGCGAATGGCAGCAACAGAGGTGGGGCCGCAGCGGAAGATGCCCTGGCTGGTCTCCTGAGGAGTGGAATCAACCACCTGCCAACCTCCAAAACCACATGGGAGGTCAGGACGAGCCATCCAGGCCTCATTCCACACATGGTAGTTCCTACACAAAGAGAAGGAGAAAGATTCACAGCACAGGAGTCAGAGAAACATATTGCAATGCAAGAGGAGACAAGAAAAGATTGCAATCCAAATGCATCGCTTTGTGCTTTTTCTAGAACATTGCATAGTTTAGGTGATCACAATTAGATATATAAATATTCAATTTCTATTCAGTGCATATACATTTTCTCACCAATAGGTGGTGCTCATCAAAGCTGCTATCCCCAAACTGCATATGCAGCTTTGCAGTATGCAAAGAATTGTAAAGATATAGTCTCAATTCCTACTTGGAATCTTTATTATCAACTACTTTTATAAATATGTAGAGAAAATATCCAATCTAAATGGAATCAAAACAAACTTCAGTGCTTGTCCTAAAATGATACCATGACACTGTTGCTGATGTTACATAATGAAAGAAGTTTGTGCAGAATCTTACCAGATTGAATCACGGTTCAGGTGTTCGATCAGATCATAGTTCTCATCAAGATAAATATCTACTGTCATAGACACATCAGTGTCATGAGCAGAACAGAAGTTTGTGACGGGACGAGCGGGAATGCCCAAACACCTCAACACTAAGAGAAAGAGAAGAAGTGCATTACATCTACAATCACTTTCTCAACCTTCTCTCCTCTTTGTCCATTCTGCAGGAACTCTTACGTGTGTTGGTGACTCCAGCAAAGGCCAAGCTCTGTCCATATTTGACAGGTACTCCTCCACATTTGTGGTACTGTTTCAGGATGGCACTGCTGCCGCACCAGGATGTGGGAGAAGTTCCATCTCCATAGCAGTTAGACCAGTTACCCACCAACACACCACAGTCATCGTTGGCATTAATCTATGAAAGAGTATTATATTATTATCTGTTCTTTTGCTAAACATCATTAAGTCATGATTTCATCATTCTTATTTAGAATAGAGCCACTCAGGATCAGCTTCATGGCATCTCAATAAGAGGAGAATGAAGACTCACCATAGCAGATGCGACTCTGGCCACGTTAATAGGGTCACTCCATCCAGTGCAAGGTCCACCGCTCTTCTCCAACACGAAGAAACAAGCAGCCAAGACTCCCTCATCAAACTAAGAATCAGAGAGATTAAACATGAAGATGTTCGCCATGCAGTGTGCAAGTTCTGTGATTTACAAAAAGTGAAATGCTTGTATTCCAGCACTTCAGATCAAACATCAAACATTTTGAGATATATTAATGAAAAGTTTGGCTCTCACTTGACCAAAGTTCCAGGTTCTGCAAGCGATCTGACATTTAGTTCCATAGTAGATTTTGCCCACGTCATTCAGCACATACTCAGCTCTCTGGGCCTCGTCATCCAGGTACACAGAGTCATCTAGTAAAGAAAAAAAGAGCACTGGAATTTTAACTGAGAAGCTTCACATACTGTAGTTTTGATAATGGTTTTACAACCATTTACTGATTATAATCAATGTTCCTTCTATTAATGCTTTATTAACATCCAAACAACAACAATATTTTTCTAAAAACAGAAATATGAAAATATACTGAAAACATTTCAGACTCTAGTAGGTTTGTATAATATATTTATATCTTGCAAATTAGGCTACTAAGTGTGGCATGTTTTTGTTTGTAAGATTTCTCACAGCTCTAGTCCTGTATTTAAAATTGGGAGTGACGGGAGTGAATCCCCTAAATTATCATTCCATGTGTGTACGCAACACGATTCACTCTCGAAACTGCGATGATTGACAGCTTGGAAACCATTGCAACATTCTGGCATCTCGCATGTTTGGTATCTTTTATAGTGACCAAGGTAATATTACAGTGTCAAACACGGTATTTATTTATTTATTTTAGCAATTAAAGCACAGTCAACGTAGGCGTCGTGTTTTGTTTATGCTTGTAGAGGCTGCTTCACAGAGCGCGCGCTTTCTGTGTAGCCTCATTCTTTTTCTAGAGCTGGCAACACGTCGAAGCTCGTACCGCTTTACCTGTGATTCACCGCACATACAGAAGAAATGGTGCATTGAAGGCACGTTGGAAAAATCTTATTTACGCGCTGAACGCTCATGAATGCCACCACAATGTCATAAATACGAGTGGGAAGCTCTGGGTTTTCTTTAAGCCCCGTTCAAGTTGGAGGCATGTCAGTGAGAAACATGGCGGAATACCACACTACTTATTGGTATTTACCAGTGAAAGTTGTCAGGTTTTTATATTTACAACGAAGTAAGCTAATTGCCTGCAAAAAATATGATAGCATAGCATTATAAAATAACAATAAAATATGTAACAATAAAGTTTACAGGGGCTTCATAAATTAATTAAAAATACAAAAAAGCAAAGCATTCTTTGTGCTTCAGAAGTGCTGAATTTTTTGTGCAATTAATTAAGGTACACCGCCATCTTACTCCAACAAAAGTGAATTAAACACACCTGCTGTCATAAACACGACTTCCCACCTCATAAATTCGAACTTCCCAGGAGGACTTGAAAGCACCAAAAGACACCTCAGATGCACGTTTAAAAACGTCATTAACAACTAGTTGTTCAGTTCGGTTCCCTACACACTGCAGAGGATTTCTGTAAATGCGGTTGTCACTACCTGTATTTTTCGGGAGTTAATTCGGTTGAAGAATGTGCTTGTCACTCCTTTATTTTACTAAACTGTGTCTGTACAGAACGGGATTAAGCACTAAACAACTGAATTTAGTTGCAGGTGTGTACGTGGCAAAATCTAAAATCTAAAAGATCTTTAGAGTCTTCTGCATGGAATTTCAGAAGTGCACAATTTAGAATGAACATTCCGCTGAGATGTGATTCAAAAGTCTAAAATGCAGTTCCTCTTCACACTGTACGTACCTTTACACCAGGGGTTGAACAGCATGTAAATGTCATTGCAAGGGTTGCATGATGACGTGGCCCTGCCCCTTGGACCGCAAGTCACAACGGTCAAGCTGTATCGTCCAATACAGGAAGTTGGAAGGGAGTAAACACACAGTTTGATTCGGTTTTGCATCCTTTCTACAATCTTGGCTTCCCAGCGATTTTTTTTCAATTCGTCCACTAATGGAACAATCACCAGAGTGCCATTGCTAATTGATGGAACTTTACCTGAAAAATACAATCAACAAGAAATAACCAGGGTTATTATCATTAACTAAAACTAAAAAAACAAACATGAACCGATCAAGAAGACTTAACCAACCAAGTTTCAGCTCCAGGTGAAGTTGGTCACATTTTGGATTGAATGGCCGGGACAGCTCAATCCACATCTGGAAACACTGTCCTCTACGGACAATGAGGTGATCATTACGGAAACAGCTGGTGTGATGCTCCTGACGATTCTGACACTTCCAGGATTTCATCAGGTCAACGCAACGTACCTGCAGAACCAAATCTGAGAAAAAGCAAGCAGAAGATATCAACTGGGAGCTTTAATGAAGACGTTTCACAAAACACAGACCAGATCTACAAGTCTTACCTTCACAGGTACGCACGCAGTCATCAGCGCAATCCTTGGGGAAGACTTCCTTGCAGTCGTAATCACAACGGGGTCTCACATAGTCGCAAGGGATGGCACAAGGGTTAGCGCAAGGGTTGACACAAGGATTCACACAAGGATTGAAAACAGGTTTCACAAAAGGAGTCAAACAAGGAGTCACACAAGGTTTGACAACAGGTTTCACACAAGGAGTCACACAAGGCTTCACACAAGGGTCCACATAAGGAGTCACACAAGGCTTCACGCAAGGATCCACACAAGGCTTCACGCAAGGGTCCACGCAAGGTTTACTGTACACCGGCACGTAGCCTTGTCCCCAGCAATGGTCAAACTGCCCGAGTTTGATGCCTGGGAAACGGCCGATGTTGCAGAAGTTGTTGAACTGGCCATACCTCAAGACAGACATGCTGTGAGGTGCAGAAAAAGAAAGAATGAGACTGATATTGTCATCTAGATATATACTGTAGGCCTGTAACATCTTTCAAGGACTTATTCTCTAAATTTCACCAGAATATAAAAAGATGTACTAAATACAACTCATAACTTGATCATTTTAAGTTGATTACTTACATGTTTGCTGTTCTTTCTTCCGGAGCGATGTTGAATCTGAAGAGAGCAAAAGTTCTAAGTGAACTTCAATTACTGAAGCAAAGTAAGTCTGGCTGGAACCACGGCTTCTTGTGCTGTGACACCTCTCTCTGCTGTAGTCCGGTATATATATTCACATCTCCATTCCCAACCCATTCACATGAGTAACTGACGTGCCTACAGTATTTCCTTGTCTCATGAAAGGGAGGGAAGGATTTGAGATGAATCACTCAGGTTAATTTGAGAAGCTAATGGTGCAAAATTACGGTTTAGTATAATTGTTCTGATAATTGATATAAGAATATCATTTTAATTGAGCAATGCTAGCATAAAGGAGCACGTAAGCACGATTATGTATGGAATATACATTTATGATAGTTATACAATAGGGTCACACCTCATTCAATTTTATTACTGTTTTCCACAGTACTTACTGTGGAATAGTCATTAAAATACAATGCAAGTATTAGAATTATGTAAATAAATGAAATTCACAGCCATTTGTCTAGATTTCAACAAGCTCTGGGCTTTTCTCAACCAACTTCATACTGTATAAAAATAAAAAAAAAAAGTATTTTTGTCTTGTCTTCCAGTACAGGAAAATTGGAAAATTGCTTTTGCTTCTTTTAAGCATAAATTTAACAAAATTAAGTGAGGTTAATGTGCAAAGAGACATTTTTTTTACTGAAAGATTAGACAAAAACTGTGATTAAGAAAATTACTTTTATTACTTCACTATTCAGTCTTAATCTTCCATAGAAATTAATATCTCAGCATAATACTATGCATTTAATTATAAGACCTTTTTGAATGTTAATATTAATTTGAAATGACTTGTATAGCAATTTGAGCGAGATCTTGTTATCATTTTATATTTAACAGGAAGTAAATAATAAATTTTCAAGATTGTTATGACGAGACCACTATTAAATACATAAGTAAATGTTTTGTACTCTGTGGTGTGACTTGCATAACTTCAACTAAAACTATATCATTTTATATTAATCTTGATTTTTGGAAAAAATGCAGTTCAACTACAAGTGTCTCTCACCAATGAACCTCATTAACACACCCAAACTAGATCTTTCTGCGAGTCTTTAAGCACAAACAGACACACCACAGGTGTGTTAATGGCTTCATTCTGGGTTTCATAACGGTCATCAGCAAAACTGTCTAAAAAAATCTCAAAGAGTTAAAAAAAAAAAAAAGAAGAAAGGATTAGGATGGAGACTTAAGTGTAATTTACATCATAATTATCAAACAAAATAATTAGAGCAGAACTAACAGGACAAAACACTTACTGTTAATGTTGGGTTTGGCGATCAGGTTATGCCATCAATCAAATTAGTTGACCAATCTCTATTTCTCTATTGTATAATATGCCTAATTTCTGATTAGAAGTTGAGTAAATTTGAGAATTTGAGTAAATTAGCAATTAATAGAGGGGCAAGTGCGGTGTATGAATTGTAAATCTAACTTTAGTTTCATAGTTATTAAGCACAATCATGCATGTTTAAATACATCTCCATTTGTTGGAGAGGTATTTTCCCAGTGAATGACTAATTTTCAGACCTGATCACTTTCCTTCCTATATAACTTGATACTTGTCTTTGTGTAAGTTTGTAGCTTATTTGGTGGACAACATGCTCAAATTGATGAAGCTTGTCATATGAACCTAAAGGGATAGTTCACCCAGAAGAAACAGTCATATAGATCTGGAATGACATGATAGTGAGTACTGTATGATGACAGCGATTTCATTTTTGGGTGCGCTAGAGTTAAAGCAATGTTGAAAGCAAACTTACTGGACATGCAAGCTCATTTGAGTCTCCTCCTTTGGGTAGTTCACGCACTTTGAAGTGTAAGCAGGAAAAGAAAATTATGTTGTTACCGTTTGGACATGAATTAGAATTACAGACTAAATGCCACAGTGAATCTCTTAAATGATTCAGTCTGGATACTAATGACACTAATTAGGTCAGTTTCTCACCAAAATCACTATTATTTTAAAATATTCTATCTATCTATCTATCTATCTATCTATCTATCTATCTATCTATCTATCTATCTATCTATCTATCTATCTATCTATCGTTCTATCGTTCTATCGTTCTATCGTTCTATAGACAGATAGAAGCCAATAATATGTGAAAATTCAAAGAGTCTTTTACTTTTTCTGGTTTTCAGGAAAATAATTGTTTAGCTTGTATGGAATTTATTGATTAATTTATGGTTAATGCATCTGTTCGTACAATGTATGTATATATTAACAAAGCAAATATTGAAAAAAATGATTAAAGTTGTGCTTCTCGGAGAACATAAAGTTGCTGTATGGTTAGATGCAATTGCAGCAGTGGCCAAAAGGGGGCATCTGATAATAATGAGCATCTGAACCATCAGTCCTTTTTGGTTGAGATACAGCTGTGTCTGAAATCGAAAGCTGCTGTCTCATTGCTGACTACTAATTTAATGACCAAAAACTGTATCTGGAATCTGTAAAAATTGACATTTATTTATTCATTAACTTTCAACCGCTCACTCGGATGACATTTTTATTCTTTCAACCAACTGCTGAAATGCATGTAGAGGATTATGGGATATCAAAGGATACATTTATGCTGCCTTCAAAAATCGGCAAGATAAAGACGTCTAAGCATGTAGAACGTTATTCAATCATTCAATGTAGTGACGCAACATGCCTTGTTGCTTTACTACCTCCATATGGCAGCTTTGTTCAGGTTTGCATCTTTGCAGTCACATTTTTTGCAACAACAATCTTTCCAATAGGGGGCAGATGTTTGCCAGTGTCACTCTTTCCATAAACCGTAGTAGTATTCATATTGTAAAAGATATGAAAGTATATATAAATAAATAGGCCACAAACATGTTGTTCTGTATAAAGAAACCACAACTGGATTGAGTTCCCAGTGTGTTTTGTGTGAGAGAGAAAACATGAGTGAGTCTGTGTATATGTGTGAGTTTGTGATGTGAAACCACACACCGTCAGGAAACTGGTGAGAACATGCTATTTCAGCAGATCTGTGAAAGCCATTTCACTTCCTCTCCATGTTGCTATAACTAAGCAACCACTTTTCTGCTGGGGTCTGTGATCGTCTGTCCCTATTCCACAGATATAGAATAGTGTTGTTCTAAAACTAATATTATATATATATATATATATATATATATATATATATATATATATATGTGTGTGTGTGTGTGTGTGTATGTGTGTGTGTGTGTGTGTGTGTTCATAACCTATCAGGCATAACATTATGGCCACTGATAGTGAATAACTCTGATTATATCTTCATTACGGCATCTGTTAGTGGGTGGGCATATGAGGCAGCAAGTGAACATTTTGTCTTTAAAGTTGACGTGTTAGAAGCAGGAAAAATGGGCAAGCGTAAGGATTTGAGCAAGTTTGACAAGGACCAAATTGTGATGGCTAGACGACTGGATCAGAGCATCTCCAAAACTGGATCACGTTTTCTTTTACATCACATGGATGGACGGGTGCATGTGCGTCACTTACCTCGGGAACACATGGCACCAGGATGCACTATGGGAAGAAGATAAGCCGGCAGAGGCAGTGTGATGCTTTGGGCAATGCTCTGCTGGGAAACCTTGGGTCCTGCCATCCATGTGGATGTTACTTTTGCAGACCAAACAGTATTTCCTGGTGGCTGTGGCCTCTTTCAGCAGGATAATGCTCCTGCCACAAAGCAAAACTGGTTCAGGAATGGTTTGAGGAGCACAACAACGAGTTTGAGGTGTTGACTTGGTCTCCAAATTCCCCAGATCTCAATCCAATTGAGCGTCTTTATATATATATATATATATAACATTGTCTACCTGACTAAAATGCAGTTGGTTTCTGTGTGCTGCCAAAACCCGACTGAGGCCTGGACTCTATGAGACCCCTGAAGGTGTGCTGTGGTATCTGGCAAGATGTTAGCAGCAGATCCTTTAGGTCCTGCAGTCCTGTAGGTTGTGAGGTGGAGCTGCTGTGGATCAGACTTGTTAGTCCAGCACATCCCACAGATGCTCGATTGGATTGAGATCTTGGGAATTTGGAGGCCAGGGCAACACCTTGAACTCTTCATCCTGTTCCTCAAACCATTCCCTCACACTCCCTCCACCGGCTTGTCATCAGTGATCCTAGTGCATCACTTCCCCAGGTCAACGCTACATACGTACAAGGCTGAAAAATAGGACTCACCGGACCAGACGACCTTCTTCCACTGCTCCAAGGTCCAGTTCAGGTGTTTTCAATGGAGGACAGGGGTCAAGATAGGACTCTGATTGGTCTGCGGCTTCACAGCCCCATACGCAACAGTTGTGACACTTTCCTCCCATAAACATTATTCAAATTTTGTCTAGACCAGTAGACCTTCTGTTGGCTCAGACCAGCCTGCGTTGTCCTCATGCCGCCGGTTTGTGGTCTGTTGGTCAATTTTCACCACTGCTGACTGGAGCAACACACAAGATACTCTGACCCAGTCGCCTTGCCATAACTATTTGGCCCTCAGATCTTTGTTCCGGCCTATTTCTCCTGCATCCAACACGTTGATCACAAGAACTGATTGTTTGTTTACCATCTAATCTACACAGATCTTAATATATGTTAGGAGATGATCAAAAATATTCACTTCACCTCTGACTGCTCATAATGTTTTGGCTTTTTAGTGTATATATATATACAAATAGTATAGTGTTGTTCTAATTTGCAATCAAATTCCTTGTGTTAAATGCTTTAGAACATCAGCATTAAAATCTCCTGATCAAGATGAGGCAAATTGTTTAACGATAATGAGTTTTCTATTATTTTATACCAGCAGTCTACATTAAATGGTTAACTGGGTCATATCTTAAACAAGTTGCACGTCTGTTCTATAAGGGTTAGTGACAGCAGGGGGAAAAAAACAATGCTAACACATTGCAACCTATCATTTAGTCATGCATATTCGGTACAATAAAGAAAAGAGGCTTAGCAACTTTTAAAAACCACAGTAATTCGTCTGTCACTTGAATCTTGCTAAATTAGACACTGACATGGCCAGTTGCAACATTCACTCATCCTCAAATTACATGAACAACTTTACACAAGGTACTGTACAATAAATAAAAATAATAAAATAAAATAAAAAAGAGACTACATTACATTTTCAGCAAATTTACACACTTCTTGCATTTATAAAATTTTAAGGGTCAGGTAAAAAAATTGTTCTGCAAATTTTCAAGCTTTAACATGTACTTTATGTTGAAGATCATAAACTGTGATGCAATAAAGAACCTCACATTTCTTTATGTTTGTCTTGCCTGGTTGCTTAAGACTTGTTTCAAAGCAATTCCTAGGAAGAAAACTGATGTATAATTGCAGGATCAGCCTTAGTAAGAGGAAGACACACTTCCCCATGCAGGATGGAGGTCAAACGGGTCAAAGCAGTTGCCGGTCGAATTCCTGTCCACAAAAAACAACAACAGTTACTGGCAGGCCTCTTTAGGAATTCTATTGTATATTTGTCATTTTGTCAACATCTTAAAACTCTTTGCTTTATTTTTGATTTATAAAGAAGCAATGTTAGAAATAAAACATCCATTTTGTGCTATATTGCCACACCTCTCCATTTTACCACATTTTACTCACTTGACACAGAGATACACAACACGTACACAGAGCTACAACTAACCACAAACCAACTGAGGTTAGCTTCTAGAGCAACAAAACAAGCTATCGAGATCTCTGAAAGATATCAAACTGATGGACAGATAAAATGAAAACAAATGAAAAATAATATTGCATTTATTTGTTGTATAAACAATGCATGTTGTAAATTTCACATGTTATTAATGGTGAAAAAGCAAGCATACAACTTTCTAAGGGTTTTATATACTTTTTTGCCTGGCAGGTTTTTCGGCTTATTGGAGCATGCACGCGGCCACTTCACAACCACCTAGAACACCCTTGCAACCCCACAGCAGCACATTAAAATGCTCAAAACATCTGAGCAACTACTGTACATAGCAATGTGAAGTTTTGTGGCTTCAAAACTGTGTTCGATTATTATTATTATTGCTATTATTGTTGCCAGTAATGGAGGTGATGTTGCTATTGCAAATTCTGCAACATTTAGTGACATATTATCAGTGTCGAGTAGTAACGGATTTTATGTAATCTGGATAACATAATCAGATTCTGAACATTAAATACCTGCAGTTAGATTATTTTATGTTTAAAAATACACATAATCAGACTGCAGTTACTTGTTATTGATTACATTTTATTCTCACAATCGCAGTAAATTATTCCCCCACTACTTCATGTTGTTGATGATAGAGAATAGAATACAATATGTTTTTGCTATTTCATATAATTATTAATATAGTTATTATAATTATTATAGTTCTACAATCCTCTTCAAATCTATGTGAAAAACAGGTTATGTCAAAAGTAATCAGATTATATTAGGCCTACCTTAAATGTGTAATGTATTACATTACTAACTACAATTTTTGTCATGCAATTTTAAATCAGTAACCGAATTTGTAAGTAATCTATCCAGCACTGCTGATTATTGTTAGTACAGTTACTAAATTGAAGGTATATTGGTCAAGTCATAAAGCTTTTCACACTATGCTTAACTCTTTGTAATCATCATTCTAAACCCCACTTTTAACACACTTTTTAATAATGTTATACACTTGTAGCCTAATTTAGCAATGCTTTTTACCCAAGTTTATTAAAGCCTGCTCTGGAATGAAGCTTCCGGTGTTACTGTTAACCCTGCATTGCAACACCAAACTGTTTGTCTGCAAAATTTCATGAGTGAAATACAGTTATTTCAATAGCAGTGGCGGCTGGTGCTAGAAATTTGTGAGCGGCTTGCGCAAACAAACTAAATTAGTAATGCAGGACTGAATGTAATTGTTAAATAACCATTTGACAAATGATATAATAATGTGTCATTACTGCTTAGCCAAAACATGGAAAAATATATAGATATAAATGTATATGAGATATAAAGTCAGAATTGCAAGAAATAAAGTCAGAATTGTGAGTTATAAAGTCAAAATTGCGGGAAAAAAAGTCAGAATTGTGAGATATAAAGTCAGAATTGTGTGATATAAAGTCAGAATTGTGAGAAATAAAGTCAGAATTGTGAGTTATAAAGTCAGAGTTGTGAGATATAAAGTCAGAATTGTGAGTTATAAAGTCAAAATTGTGAGTTATAAAGTCAAAATTGTGAGTTATAAAGTCAAAATTGCGAGAAATAAAGTCAGAACTGTGAGTTATAAAGTCAGAATTGCAAGAAATAAAGTCAGAACTGTGAGTTATAAAGTCAGAATTGTGAGTTATAATGTCAAAATTGTGAGTTATAAAGTCAGAATTGTGAGTTATAAAGTCAGAATTGCGAGTTATAAAGTCAGAATTGTGAGTTATAAAGTCAGAATTGCGAGTTATAAAGTCAGAATTGCGAGATATAAAGTCAGAATTGTGAGATATAAAGTCAGAATTGCGAGTTATAAAGTCAGAATTGCGAGATATAAAGTCAAAATTGCGTGATATAAAGTCAGAATTGCGAGTTATAAAGTCAAAATTGTGAGTTATAGTCAAAATTGCGAGAAATAAAGTCAGAACTGTGAGTTATAAAGTCAGAATTGTGAGTTATAAAGTCAGAATTGCGAGATATAAAGTCAAAATTGCGTGATATAAAGTCAGAATTGCGAGTTATAAAGTCAAAATTGTGAGTTATAAAGTCAAAATTGCGAGAAATAAAGTCAGAACTGTGAGTTATAAAGTCAGAATTGCGAGATATAAAGTCAAAATTGCGTGATATAAAGTCAGAATTGTGAGTTATAAAGTCAGAATTGCAAGAAATAAAGTCAGAATTGCGAGATATAAAGTCAAAATTGCGTGATATAAAGTCAGAATTGTGAGTTATAAAGTCAGAATTGCAAGAAATAAAGTCAGAATTGTGAGATATAAAGTCAGAATTGCAAGAAATAAAGTCAGAATTGCAAGAAATAAAGTCAGAATTGCGAGAAATAAAGTCAGAATTGCAAGAAATAAAGTCAGAATTGCAAGAAATAAAGTCAGAATTGCAAGAAATAAAGTCAGAATTGCGAGAAATAAAGTCAGAATTGCGAGAAATAAAGTCAGAATTGCGAGATATAAACACAATTGCGTGATATAAACTCGCAATTCTGAGAAAAAAGTCGCAATTATCCTATTTTTTATTCCATGGCAGAAACCAGCTTCCATATAATAGAGAGAGCCAGAGAAAGTGTGTTACTGTCTCAGTGGTATATCTGGGGTGGTGGATTGGCTAAAGCCTCCTCTGATCTCATTGCAGGGATCAAATGTCAATCTCTGTCTTACCTTGACAATGTCTACCTGACTAGAAAGACTAGACACTTTAATGTAGTATGCTCACACGTTTCTATTTTCGTAACATATATTTTAGTGTGAGCTAAAGAGAAAGCATATGGGCAATTAAACGAAAAACAGTGTGATAAAGTTTATGACTCTGGGTGAGTGTGTGTGGAGAGAGAGAGAGAGAGACAGACAGGAAACTCCTGACTGTTCAACTGACCCTGAGGAATGTCAGATTCCTACAGACACATTCAACATCACATGGGTCATTCAATGCAACTCCTCCCCTGGAATCAGGTCGCATATCACCTGAAAATTAAAAGGAATAAAAGAGATTACAGTTTGCATAAAGAAAACGAAGCATTTTAAGGCCTATTAAGTCTTTTTGCACTGCATTTCATGACAATTAATTATACCATTGTAGCCTATATAAATGTTTTATTTAAAAAAAAAAGTCAAAATGCAAAAATAAATCATTAAATACATACATCAGTCTTTACTTTTTTAAGCTATATATTATATTTCTTTTGATTTCAAGAAAATTAAAAGAAAAAAAAGATATAGTCTGCATAAAGAAAATAAGTAATATTTTAAGCACTAAGACTTTTTGCATTGCATTTTATGACAATGTGTTTGTTATTATTTCTATCATTGTATATACTGTAAATGATTTATTTAAAAATGATTTAATAAAATAATGTCAAAATACATAAATAAAACAATATCTTGAGTTTCTTATATCTTATTTATTTTGATTTTGAGATAAAATGACTGGGACATGTTCTTTTGCTATATTAAAACAACAACAACACAATAAAAAACTGATATAAATATTCTTTTTCATGCATTGTGTAGTTAGAGTAAATTCATACTGTTCAGATTCAAGCACTAAACACAGGGTTTGCCTTCTCCTCCTCACTTAAACACACACTCACACACTCAGAAGTGCGTCCAAGACTCATGGTGTAGGGGGTAATCTTAGAATAATCCTGCTTTATTGGCTGTTACCGCTGTGACGCATGTACGCTCCCCCTGATAGATTCTGGGTGACATCTAGCCTGACCTGACATTACAGTCAGTCATTTATACACACAGTTACTAGCTAGTCTCTTTCTATCTTGCACACACACACAGACACAGTTTCAAACACATCTCCATCTCCCTCCCTCACAAACACACACATTTGCATAGCCATCTTAACAGGGACTTCCCTTAGACTTCATTTGGCCTTAAAGTAAGCTAATTACTATAGTAATTACTAACCCTAACACACACCCCAAACCCTAAAATAAAACATGCAGCACTTTTAGAAGCGAATAAAGACATCACAAACAGTCTTTCCATATACATACTGAGGATGCCTTTGTCAAATAACCTATAGGGACATTTTTCTGCAAATTTGCTCCTAAAATATAGTTCTCTTTACTCACCTGTATAAAGACACAGCTCAAGTTTCAGACCTGATGACTTTCTCTAGAGGGCAGCATTGACATTCACTTGTATCTATAAAGGCAGAAGTGGTTTTTTGCTAGTCAATTTTAATTGATTAATTTATTATGTAGGCTATATCACATATTCTTCGACACTAATGCCTTTAATAAGTCATATACCAAATACAGTAGATTAGATAAATAATAATAATAATAATAATAATAATAATAATAATAATAATAATAAAGTTTAGCAAAAATTATTAAACTATACTTATATATAGTTATATATAATTATTAAACTATTACTTATATATATATATATATATATAGTCCTGTATTGGTCGTAAATGCGTATAACTGTGTATAGTATTACTGTAGATGAGGAGCGCGTGTCTGGATTGGTGTGCGCAGCTGTCACTCAAATTCGCCGTCACTCCTGCTTTAGTTTACGGGTTAATCTCTATGCATCCTCACTGTGTGCAACCGAGATGACATGAGCAACCAGCAGTTTACACAGAACAGCTGACAATGTGATCATACAGGTAGGTAATCCTTTCACACATAGTATTGATTATGCGCATCTATCTTCATTTAGCGCGCACTTTATGCTTTAATAGGACTTGAAACTCATTGGTTGATTTTTTTTTATACTTTTATTTATTTATTTTTTACAGAATAAAACAACATGTAAAGGCTCGAAGCGTCCAGGTTTCACTTTAACTGATGAGGAGAGGGACTGGGTCTTTTGCTATTTGATATTCGTGTTATTGGAAAGGCGTGCCCCCCTTTTTTTTATCCGACCTGAAAACTCATCGCAATCATGCAGCAATCGTTCTGATTCTCACGGCCCCCCGAGAGCCGTGAGAACCCGCGTCCACCGCCTTCGCCACGAACTTCAGCGCTGTGCGCAAACGGGACATCTGGCAAGCTTTTACGCACAGTGGTGAGGCGCAGCAGCGGCGCGCTGCATGCAACACGAATGCATAGACGTGCATATAAACTCTCACGCGACTGAAAAAGACTCTTCTCAAGAATTATAACATTTCAACCGCTCCTCGTTTCGTTGGACATGGCCAAAGCGATATAAAATTACAGACCTGATTCTAGGACTAGCCTAATTAACAAACCGATCTCTAATCACTCGCCATGGAAGATAATCTGAGTAACTTGAGCGTGCTGAACTGGGAGCAGGTGAAGCGTCTGGATGTCATCCTTACCGAATCCATCCCTATTCACGGCAAATGGAACTTCCCCACTTTGGAGATGAAACCTCGGGATATCGTCAAAGTGGTGCGGTGTCGCATGGAAGAGCGCAAGATCCACGTCCGGGAGGTCCGGCTGAACGGTTCCGCGGCCAGTCACGTCCTCCACGAGGACAGCGGTTTGGGCTACAAGGACCTGGACCTCATATTTTGCGCGGATCTGAAGGGAGAAGCGGCGTTTCAGACCGTCAAGGATATCGTTCTCGACTCCCTCCTGGATTTTCTGCCTGAAGGAGTGAATAAAGAGAAAATTACTCAAGTGACATTAAAGGTGAGCGCATTATTTGTTAGTTAGTAATATTTGTTTTCATTGTGTTGTAAACTGGTGTCCTGCTTAGCTTAAACCATCCCAAACTTTTCATTGCGGGTTTTACTGGGGTTTTAGGGACTATGCAGCTAAACCAGATTAAAAAATTGCTTAGAATTGCTTAAGATGTCTTTAAGCAAGGTAGTTAAAAATCCTAGCTAGTAATTGAAACCTTGCAGGGGTTGATTCATCATCGCAACTGCCCCCTCGAGCAAGGCACTTAACCTCAGGTTACCCCATCAGGACTGTCCTTAATTTAAGTGTAGCTACCGTCAATGTGGATAAGAGAGATTCAACCAAATGACTACTTAGCAACTGATATAATTCCATATGTTTCATGTGTGAAGTAAAGGGGAAGTGCATGACATGCCATCATTTGACATTAACTGGACCTGGACATGACCTAGAGAGTGTGCATTAGATTTAAGCTGCAATAAGATAAGGAGACTGGTAGTAAAAACGTTGGTTTCTACTACAAAGAGGATTTCTCTAAACCAATTTACGATGGATCCGCTTTCACCTCTCTTGACCGTATGCAAAAGCAGACAGCGTTTTCATGTATTCAAATTAGGCTGATACAATTTATAGCAATGCAATGTAATGCCTTCACTGGATATGCAAAGTGACTTCACAATGTCAAAATGATGCATCTGTAGTCTTCTACTACTGAGAAAATGCTTATTGTAGACATTTCCTTGCACATGCTGGGCAATGATTTCAAGAATTATTTATTTGTCTGCTTAAACGTAATCTTTGCACCCACATACAGTTTTGTACAAATCCATCTTTCAACATGCATATAATTTTCATTGAACAAATCTTTATATTGGACTTTTTCCAGATAAAATGGTCCTCATCCCAACCATTCTTTCTCTTTCCGCAGGAGGCTTACGTGCAGAAGATGGTGAAAGTGTGCAATGATTCAGACCGTTGGAGTCTAATCTCGCTCTCCAACAACAGCGGGAAGAACGTTGAATTGAAGTTCGTGGATTCCCTGCGGAGACAGTTTGAATTCAGCGTCGACTCATTCCAGATCCGCCTGGACTCCCTCCTGCTCTTCTACGAGTGCTCTGAGAACCCCATGGCTGAGACGTTCCACCCCTCCATCGTGGGAGAGAGCGTTTATGGAGACTTCAGCGTAGCCTTGGACCACCTGCAACGGAAACTGATCTGCACACGAAATCCAGAAGAGATCCGTGGCGGCGGCTTGCTGAAGTACTGCCACCTGTTGGTGCGAGGTTTCCGCGCCGCTTCGGAAGCCGAGATGAAGCTTCTCGAACGCTACATGTGCTCCCGGTTCTTCATCGACTTCTCGGATGTGGCGGAACAAAGGCGCAAGCTCGAGTCCTATCTGCAGAATCACTTTGTGGGACTAGAGGACCGGAAGTACGAGTACCTGACCACCCTACACAGTGTCGTCAATGAAAGTACGGTATGCTTGATGGGACACGAAAGGCGACAGACTTTGAGCCTCATCACCATGTTGGCAGTACGTGTGCTGGCGGAGCAGAATGTCATTCCCAATGTGGCTAACGTCACTTGCTATTACCAGCCCGCGCCGTACATTGCGGATGGCAACTTTAGCAATTACTACATTGCTCAGGTGCAGCCAGTCTATGCCTGCCAACCCACTCACACGTTCTCGCCATGGTTGCCCTGCAACTGACCGACCGTTAACTCACATCTTGTCCAACATGTCCAGTTAGAGCACTCGCCCAATGAGACCAGTTGAGAAGTCTGTATGTGTGTGCTCAACAATGTGAGGAAAACCCAAGACTTTCCCAATTGGCTTTTGCCAGCTCTCAGCAAGGAGAAGCTACGAGAGCGCCGGATTGGGAGAAAGGGAGGGAGAGTGAGATAACTTGGATTTGTTCCCATCGGGCAACACGTTCTACCTAGGCTTCCCATGGCTAAGCGCCAGGCCTACAGAAGCGCAACACTGGCTGAGAGGAACCACCATGGAGACATTATGAAGAGAACATTTTATTTGTTAATGTACATATGTGTGTGGTAGACATACTTGAAGAATCGAAGAGATCCTGCATATCGTGTTGAAAGGGTGGAAAGATTAGCAAGGGAAGTTTTACTTTTGATGCTCAATACTCATGTTATCAGACATAAAGAACTGAAATCAATGGACACGTTTCTCAAGCCAAGGATATTGTCGTAGATACCAGATACAGATATCAATTAAGTGCCTTAAACTGAAAAACGAAAGTCACTCTGTGAATCACCCTAAAAAGCACAGTATGCTGGTCAAGACATCTTTTTGCAGTCACATAAAACCGTGGGTAGTGTACATTAAATGGGTGATGAATAGTTGCAACACCTATTTCTTATAATGGTACCACAATAGTGAGAATTATGGGGGCTATATGAAAGTGTTGCATGAGTTTTTCACAGCTTCTTGTCTCATTTAAACTGACCTCAAAGTACTGTTGGCTCAGCGCTGGCTTAGCTCAGATTAAAATGTCCAGGGCAATGCCATTACATCTAAGGCAGAGAGGTAAAACAGGTCGAGGCTGAACAGGAAGAGAATTAATGAAAGTTGTTTAAGTCCAAATTGTTGTTGTTACATCCAGGTTACCTGGTGTCTTTCTGCAGGCCTAATTATCACACGGCCACCAAATCCAGAGATTATACCTTTGACACATCTGACCTGCATAACTTGGGGGATTAAGACCAGCAGTGAGAAGCAGAAGCACATTTAAGGGAAGTACAACATATACCAAAGATATTTTTGATATTCCTCAAGATTGTGAAGCAACAATACTTGACGCTAGAGCATCTTCATGCTGTTTATGGAGTTATTCCATAAAGTCTGAATCATCAAAGAGCTCTGATATATGTTAAAGCCTTGTCCCGTATACTCCCCTAAGCCCTTGCGGTCCTCCTCAGAGTCTACACTTGGTGACGTAATGCTGCATAATGCTGTCTGGTAGTCGTCCAAAGGTGCGGGCTCGGCAAAACGGGTGCATCAAGGGCACTCATGAGCACCCTCCAGAATCCAAAAATGGGACACCATACAGTTACATGCATGCAATTGCTGTCATGAGTCTTGAGGATTGCAAGTTGGGACAGGGCCTGAGATTGTCGCTTGTACTCGTGGATAAATTCGCTGATCATACAGAGATGGACGCTTTCCTCCCATACGCTCACTCACATATAATCATATCTCTTATTTTTCTACTGATTCTTCTATTTTTGTACATTGTGATGTTTGTAAAAAGGTCTCGGTTAGGACCTTACTCTAATGCTGTGAAGAGTATTGTTTTCTGAGTCGAAAGAAAACCCGACCGAGCATTAGTGCAGCAAATTCTCAACACGCGTTGGTGTAAATTTTCATATTGAGTCTTGGATGCCCACACAAGTGTGAATGTCTCTGTGTATGTGTGTCTTATCTTCTAAATTAAACTTGTACGTGAATTCAAACGAGAACTGTTGATGTCGCAATGCATCATGTATTTGCAAACATGAATGACTCATTAAATTGTGATTTTCAAAAAAAACTCAGTGATGTTTGTTAGCAATTGTTAGTCACTGTTTGACCACGTTTCAGCAGGTAACTGTTAAAAACATATAGGTTCTGCAAATGCACCACATTTAAAAACCCAGCATTTCTTGTTGCATTGCTACAGTGACTTAACTATTAGTCTCTTACACTTACTATAGCAGATGGTCAGTCTGTTTAGGTTGCACCAATCTACCTGTTTAACGATTTCTCCATATAATCTTGTGTGTTTAATGTACTTTGGCAACTGTATGTCTCTCAACAGACTTATAACTGTTGGCTAAGCAGCACACAGTGCAAGTAGATTTATTGTAGCCCGTGTCATGTTGGCGTAGACTGGATATCGCTCCAGCTGTCCCTAACTCTCCCTCATTTACTTTCTCCCCTTTTGTACTTTCGTATTAGGAATTGCTGCAATAGCACCTTTGACTTTTTGAAAAAAGTTTGAAATGTTATTTTTAGAAATGCGTATTTTGTTTATATGCTTCCTTTGAATTACAATTCAGTCCAGTTAAACTTCTTATGGAGTGTGGCCAATATATATATATATATATATATATATATATATATATATATATATATATATATATATATATATATATATACACTACCGTTCAAAAGTTTGGGATCGGTAACATTTTTAATTTTGTATAAAGAAGTTTCGTCTGCTCACTAAGGCTGCATTTATTTAATTAAAAATACAGTAAAATCAGTAATATTGTGAAATATTATTACAATTTAAAATAACTGTTTTCTATTTGAAAATATTTGAAAATGTAACTTATTTTTGTGTTGGCAAAGCTGAATTTTCAGCATCGTTACTCCAGTCTTCAGTGTCACATGATCCTTCAGAAATCATTCTAATATGATGATTTGATGCTCAAGAAACATTTATTGTGTACAGATGTACAAAATATTTGTGTACAATATTTTTTTTTCAGGATTCTTTGATGAACAGAAAGTTCAAATGAACAGCGTTTATTTTAAATATAATCTGTTGTTATATTTTAAATGTTTTTACTGTCACTTTTGATCGATTTAATGCATCCTTGCTGAAAAAATATATTAATTTCTTTAAATTCTTCTAAAAAAAAATAAAAATAAAAATTCTTACTGACCCCAAACTTTTGAGCGGTAGTGTATAATGCTACAGAAGCTTTGTATTTCAGATAAATGCTGTTCTTTTGAACTTTCTATTCATCAAGGAATCCTGAAAAAAAAGTACACAACTGTTTTCAACATTGAAAATAATCATAAATGTTTCTTGAGCAGCAAATCAGCATATTAAAATGATTTCTGAAGGATCATGTGACACTGAAGACTGGAGTAACGATGCTGAAAATTCAGCTTTTCCAACACAGAAATAAATTACATTTTATATTATATTCCAATAGAAAACAGTTCTTTTAAACTGAAATAATATTTCACAATATTACTGTTTTTACTGTATTTTTAATTAAATAAATGCAATCTTGGTGAGCAGACAAAACTTCTTTTAAAAATATTAAAAATCTTACCGATCCCAAACTTTTGAACAGTAGTGTATAATATATATATATATATAATATTAAAAATATATATGCGTGTGTGTGTGTATGTGTGTTTATAGCATGTATGTTAGATGCGATTAAATGCGATATATATATATATATATATATATATACACACACACAGATTTATGTTAGACGTGATTAATCGATTTGACAAATCGATTAATCACAATTAATCAAATCTAATATAAATGTTTGTGTTGTGTGTGTGTGTATATGTATATATGTGTGTGTGTGTAACATTTATGTTAGATGCGATTAAACGCAATTAATCATTTTGACAGCACTAGTAGATAATGTACAAATCTACATATCCTAAAGTTTTTTAGCCAAGTCAAGGATGCTATAGCAGCTATTCCTAACATATATATAATATATCCTAGTATATATATATATATATATATATATATATATATATATATATATATATATATATATATATATATATATATATATATATATATATTTATATATACCAGGGTTTTACATTTTTTTTATAAAATACAGAGTTATATAATGACTGTTGGATTGGCCAGACTCTATAAGAAGTTTAACTGGACTGAATTGTAATTCAAAGGAAACATATAAACAAAATATGCATTTCAAAAAATAACATTTCAAACTTTTTTTTAAAACTTTCAAACATGAAGAGCAACAAACATTGCATCGATAAACCTTGCTTTTCTAGTTAAAATTATAAATTTAATCTCAATTTATTGTAATTCTACTTTACATTTAAACTCAAATTGCTGTTTTCCGTTCTTTTTGCAACCTCAATTCAAACTTGAATTGGAAATTAAAAGAAGATGAGTAGACCAACTTAGGCTGGACAGCGCAAACCGATCACTTTATTATTAGACGTTTAATATTTAGGGTCTTTTTGTCACGGCAATGACTTTGCCAGACAAAGTAATAATATTTCCCCTGCTTATGTTGGAAGGTAAAATTCTGTACTCTTATGAAGCAAAATATGATTCTTGCCCAAAAAGGTTAAGGATGAGTCATCAAACAAATGTTGCTACAGAGTTCCTGTAGCTTAAATGGTGAAATATGGTGCAAGCAATGACAAGGTCACAGGGTTTCTGCCAAAATGCATGAATGTAATAGTGAATGCTAGCCTAACTGTGTGGCAATGGGAGCTAACACATTAATAGTTTAGCTCCCACTTTTGGCATACGTGCACGGTGCGCTAGTTCAGCTTAACCTCTGGGTCTGACTGGATGAATAATTGGGTCTGAGGGCATGTTAACATATAGGGGGCTGGGCAGGGCCAACGTTATCCTCTCGTTAAGCGGCACTTCAAATATACTATATTTAGCGCTCCATGAGAGGGATATTAACCCATCTTCTCTAATCTGATTAAATGCTTAATAGCCATGTGCTCAACAGTCTAGGGTAGTTACAGCCTTTGGGCTTATGAGTATTGCACTGTAACACATACACCAGGGTGAGAGTGCCCTGCTTTACCATCAAATTAGATTGTTGGGTCAGTGTGACCTGAATTTTGTCGAGATGAAGATGCGGTAAGAAAAACAACGAGAATGAAAATGGCTCTTTCTTTCCCCAGTTCACCTCCTTCTCATGCCTTGAGACAGAGCAAACAAAAGCTCGCTCTACTAAGCTGCAATCTTGCACAATTCGCCAACTGATCTAGCCTCAAGCTAACCATGTGACATGCTAATTAATCTGTTTTTTCTTATTCATTTCTACCATTTGTATGCAGTTCCTTATGTTAAGTGTTCCCTTCCCAAGACTATGAACTGGTACTTCATGGACTATTTTGAGAGAATTGAAACCAACAGTGCCACCGTTTGTCTTTGTTCTATCTAGAGTGCCTCCTTGTGACAAAAATGCTGTAGTGCATCCTGAATGAGCTGTGGAAAAATACTTCAGCTGCTTCACAACACTGCAACAGATAACTGATTTAAATCAAATCCATTTGTAAGAATTACGAGGCCCGATGAATACAGTTAAATGGCTTTAAATTTAGAGCACGGCGGATCAGTGATGTTTGATTGATTGCTTACAGAAATGGTTATGCAACTTAGCCTAGAACTTTCTCCGGGTTTAGTTCAGATGTCATAAGGTTTGTAACAAAGTGGGTTTTGGTTCTCAAATATACATTAATTTCTTCATTAATAAGCAATTTGTGCCATGTGGACTCTCTTAAAGCATACTTTTCACACTCTCACTAGTTTAGTTTGTCTACACGCAACAAGCAAAATACATATTTATTATGATTAACAATTTTGTTTTTGCCATTTAACATGTAAATCTGGAAAGCTTGAAAAAACGTAGACACAATCTACAATAACAATGAAATACAAGCAATTTATATCTTGCTTGCAAATAGTTTTATTCTTTCAGAACATATGGTTACTTTTTAATGGCTGTCAATGAATGGGTTGCAGGGGTGATATATTTTTGTTGACCAACCCGGACATGGTTCTTTTCATTGGACTTTCCAATTGGCTCTTGGATTATTGCAGAAAATAATCTCTGTGATCAACAAAAGTTTATGATTCTTAGGCCCTGTCCACACGAAAACGGTTATTTTCAAAACCTGCAGCTTTTTTATATGCGGTTTGGCCGTTTGTCCAACACAGTATCCGGTCACTGAAACCAAACATTTTTTGAAAACTCCTGCCAGGGTAAAGATTTTTAGAAACTCCGGTTACAGTGTTGTCGTGTAGACGGTGAAACCAGAGATTTTGGCTTGTGACGTCGGAACCGGTAATAATCCTTTTTTTCCAGGCTTCTGATTGGCCAACATGGCTTTACGGTTAGGGGTATATCACCACCTGTTGGTTTGGCATGCTCTTGACAGCACTTCATAGCGTGTTTTTGAGTTTTTATGTTTTACGTTACCCGTGTACGTGTGGACTACGTCTTACACATTTTGTTCATCAAGACAATCTTGACAAGTGAACACAACTTTTATGAAAATTTATGCTTAAATGCAAAAAGTTAAAGTCGGACTACTATTGGAACACTCTAAAAAATGCTGGGTTAAAAACAACCCAAGTTGGGTTGAAAATGGACAAACCCAGCGGTTGGGTTAAATGTTTGCCCAATCTGCTCGGTAGTTTTATTTAAACCAACTTTTGTTTAAAAATTGCTATATGGCTAGCTTAAAATGAACCCAAAATAGTTGGGAAATTAAAAACCAGATGTAATTAGAGGCAACAATAATAGACAAAAGGTGAATGTTTATTAATAAGCTTTAATGTTTTATTAATATAAATTTAATAGTTATTAACATAAATTTATTAATAAGCAATTTAATAAATGTTCATTTCCAACATACTTTGGGTTAATTTTAATTAAGCAATACAGTCATTTTTAAACAATAGTTGAGTTAAATAAAACTACCCAGCAGGTTGGGCAAACATTTAACCCTACCGCTGGGTTAAAACAACCCAATTGCTGGGTTTTTTCCATTTTCAACCCAACTTGGGTTGTTTTTTAGAGTGAAAGTTTGAGTTATAGTCAAGTCAAGTCATGTCAAGTCACGTCACGTCACCTTTATTTATATAGCGCTTTTACAATGTAGATTGTGTCAAAGCAGCTGTACATTCATAACTGATACACAATTTCGGCTGCACAGCAGCTCTTAAAGAATAGCGTCAATGCAGGCGGATCAAAGCACTGTTGAATATCAAATGTCAAGTGTCCCAAACTAAGCAAGCCAAAGGCGACAGCGGCAAGGAACCCAAACTCCAACAGGTGACATCAGGTGGCAAACATGTGGCAAATAGATGTTAAAATGAGGAAAAAAAACCTTGGGAGAAACCAGGCTTAGTCGGGGGGCCAGTTCTCCTCTGGCGAACAGTGCTTTGTTACAACTCATAAGTTCGATAGGATCGCAACATTCAAAGTATTTATTTCAGCTCTATCCAGTTGAGGATCGTATTCATCACGCCGGTATGGACGGTTGTTGAGAGGCTTATAATACTTTGCAAGGGAGTGATTATAAACACACTGAGGCTAGATGAGTAGATGAGTTAATCTGTTCGGCTGATGATGTTTCATAAACCTGACGGCCTCATTTAGCAACCACCTTTTTCAAAACCTTTTTTGTATTTGTCGTAGAATAAAACGTGAAAATATCTTGTGCTTGTGCTAAACATAGACCTCATTTCAGGCATTTAACCAAAAACCCATTCAAAAAACCCATTGACTTCAGGATGATGGAACTGAAAGTGCAAATTTATTTATGGCTTTAGGACTCATTCCTGCAGCACTCAATGGAGAAAGATGCTTTTTGCAGCCAGATGATGCAGTTATTACCCAAGTGAATAAGGCAAACTTGGCTAGTTTGGCTATAATTTGGCTAGATCTTATAATATATTTCTTCCATTGATATTTGACCACATTCAATAACTGATTTTTGTCAACACCACAGTAACACAAGAACGTTACTGTACACTTTCTGAGATATCTTCTTTTATTACGACATGTTTACTTGACTGTTCTGTATTGCACACATCCATATATGGCAATTTAAAAAGTCATGTTTTCAGAAAAATGATCTGTCAGTGATGTAAACCATGAAAACTACAGACGCTGTTGTTGTGGACACTGAGTGTATGTCCTCTGGTTCCCCCTCTTTCTAACGGAGCTTTTGTTTGGATTTCTCCCTGCGTGAGACAATGACCTCTGACTCTTTAAGGATCTTGTCGGTTGGATTCTCATCAGACCAATGGAGAATATTCCAGACGAGGATATCGCTGTTTGTCTGTGTGCGATAGTGAGAGAGATCGGAAAAAAAGGAGGGGGACTAGGGTTTCACAGAATCATAAATGCTCGAGCCAGCAGCGATAATGCAATCTACAGTTTAAACCTCCAAAAAAATGTTGCTGTCATTCAAACATCCCGTCCAAAAGGAAAAACGACTTTCATGATAGTTATGTAAATATTATAAATCTCCAAATGCTGATCTCACATCTCAGTTCACTAAACTAAATGTACTGTAACTGCAGCCCTTCGAGACACCCAAACAAGCAGACGTTTTCAACAAAACATTAATGTTAATGCTGACCAGGCAATATAAACACAGGCTAATGAAGGCCTCGAAAAGCAGCGAGGAATGCCATTCCAGTAGCTAGTTGTTAGTGCATGCCGAAAGTAATATTCAGTGCCCACATAGACTGGCATTTTCCTTCTGCTCAATAATAACACGGGTGCGTGTACTTGCCTAAGCAGCGGGTGGGCATCTGTGGCAGCAGACACACACCATGGCGGAGTAATGTGAGATGAAAGTATTATGGTGATTGGCCAGACATCTGCTTAGGAATGAGGGGGCTTTTCCACACATTCTATAAATCTGCTGATAAACGGGACAAGCCGAGTTCAAATCTGGCAAAAGTCATGGCTCCTCCGCGCACAGCCATATTCCTGTCTGAGAATGTCATTATGGGAGCCTGCAGAGGGATCAGAATAATAAGCCATCTCAAGGTTATCAAAGAAGCGTTCTTGATGAATCTATAGAAAACATATCTGAAAAGATGTGCAAAAATGCATGCACCTTAATATGTTGTTTAATTAAGCCACGCATAAAGTTTAAAAATTTAAAAACCAATTGGCAAGGACAAACAAACAAGGACTGTGCGCCATTCAGAAGCAAATTAAGAATGCCTTTTAAATTCCAAATCAGTTCTGAATTTGAATTGAGGGAGCAAACTGAATGGATTTTTTTTTATTCAAATTTGAATGAAAGTTACAAATTAAAAAAAAGATAGAATGATAGAATGATAGAAATAATGATGGATGCATGGAAAGATTGATAGAATGATAAATATAAAGTACGATGAATGGATGAAACGATAGACAGAACGATAGAATGATCGATGGATGGAAAGATAGAATGATAGACAAAACGATAGAATGATAGTATGAACGATTGATGGATGGAAAGATAGACAATGATACAATGAACAATGGATGGATGGAACGATAGACAGAACAATAGAATGATAGATAGAAAGAATGATGATTGAACAATAGATGTAATGATAGAATGATAGATAGAAGGAACAATGGATGATAGAACTATAGACAGAATGATAGAGTGATAGATAGAAAGAATGATTGATGGATGGAAAGATAGATAGTACGATAAAATGATAGATAGAAAGAAGGATGGATGATAGAATGATAGACAGAATGCTTGAATGATAGAAAGAACGATTGATGAATAGAATGAGAGATCAATGGATGGATGGAATCATAGTATGATAAAATGATAGATAGAACAATGGATGACAGAATGGTAGACAGAATGATAGAAATAACGATTGATGGATAGAAGGATAGACAGAACAATAGATGTGGATAGAATGGATGGATAGAACGATAGATATAATGATAGATAGAAGGAACAATGGACAATAGAACTATAGACAGAACAATAGAATGATTGATAGAAAGAATGATGAATGAAAAAGATAGACATAACGATAGAATGATAGATAGAATCAAAAATGGATGAATGGAATGATAGACAGAAGAATAGAATGATAGATAGAAAGAGCGATGAATGGATGGATGGATGGAATGATAGATATAACAATAGAATAATCGAAAGAATGATAGATAGATAGATAGATAGATAGATAGATAGATAGATAGATAGATAGATAGATAGATAGATAGATAGATAGATAGATAGATAGATAGATAGATAGATAGATAGATAGATAGATAGATAGATAGATAGATAGATAGATGGATGGATGGATGGATGGATGGATGGATGGATGGATGGATATAACAATAGAATGATAGATAGAATGAAAAATGAATGGATGGAACGATAGACAAAACAGAATGATAGAAAGATGGATGGATGGAAGAATACAACTATAGAATGACAGATAGATAGATAGATAGATAGATAGATAGATAGATAGATAGATAGATAGATAGATAGATAGATAGATAGATAGATAGATAGATAGATAGATAGATAGATAGATAGATATAACAATAGAATGATAGATAGAATGAAAAATGAATGGATGGAACGATAGACAAAACAGAATGATAGAAAGATGGATGGATGGAAGAATACAACTATAGATAGATAGATAGATAGATAGATAGATAGATAGATAGATAGATAGATAGATAGATAGATAGATAGATAGATAGATAGATAGATAGATAGATAGATAGATAGATAGATAGATAGATAGATGGATGGATGGATGGATGGATGGGACAATAAGACAGAAAGACAGAAAGATTGAATGATAGATAGAAAGAACGATGAATGGATGGATGGAACGACAGATATAACAATAGATTGATAGACAGAAGTCACAATAGACAATAGAATGATAGACAGAACAATAAAATGATATATAGAAAGAACGATTGATGGATGGAAAGACAGACATAATGATAGAATGATAGATAGAAAGACCGATGGATGGATGGCACAATACAACTATAGAATGATAGAAAGAATGATGGATGGATAGAATGACAGACAGAACGATAGAACAATAGATAGAAGGAACGATGGATGATTGGATTGATGGATGATGAGGTCTGGAGGTGATTCTCAGAGTGGCATTTACATTTGCCATTATTATTATACTCAAACACGCCATTATTAGGCTTCAAAAATAAACAAATCCCTCAGAGATATAGCAGGATCATTAGGACAGGCCAAATCAATTCTGAGAAAAAAAAATGCTCTGGTGATCTCAGCAACTGGACATCCATGGAGGACAACAGTGATGGATGATCACAGGATCCTCTCCATGGTAAAGAAAAACCCCTTCACAACATCCAGCCAAGTGAAGAACACTCTCCAGGAAGTAGACGTGTCAAAGTCTACAATAAAGAGAAGACTTCAGGAGAGCAAATACAGAGGGTTCACCACAAGGTGCAAGCCATTCATAAGCCTCAAGAATAGAAAGGCCAGATTAGACTTTGCCAAAAAACATCTAAAAAAAAAGCCAGACTAGTTCTGCAAAAGCATTCTTTGGATGAATGAAACTAAGATCAACCTATACCAGAATGACAGGAAGAAAAAAGTATGCAGAGGGCTTGGAGCAGCTCATGACCCAAAGCATAAAACTTCATCTGCCATGCATGGCTTCCAGTGACACTGGTGCATTGGTGTTTATTGATGACGTGACACAAGACAGAGGCAGCCGGATGAATTCTGAAGTGTATAGGGATATACTGACTGCCAAGATTCAGCCAAATACAGCAAAGCTGACTGAACGGCACTTTACAGTACAGATGGACAATGACCCAGAGCATACTGCTACAGCAACCCAGGAGTTTTTGAAGGTAAAGAAGTGGAATATTCTGCAATGGTTGATTGTTTCATTTCTATTCTATTCTAGTGGCATAAAGAGCCAAAACTGGGAAAATTGTGTCAGTGCCCAAATATACTGTATATGTGGACCTAACTGTTTAGATGGATGGATCTTTCTGAGACATTAATGACTTTTAATCACACGTGTGAACGCCTGAATTATCCTCGTTTTGAAACTTCCTGCACTGAGTGTGTGTCTATGGATCTACAACTCTCTGTCCGTTTACATCCTCGGCGGTGATATATTAGTCTCCATAACTCCAGAACAGACGTCTCCTGCTGCAGCTGCTTTGTAACGATTTTTCTAAGCCTGTCTGTAGAGCTGGAGTCTTTCTCCTTCATGCTGCAGATGTGCAAGCCTTTGATGGAGGGGAACATCTGGAGCAGCTGGGCAGGAAACAGCGATAGAGAGTACCCTAAAACGACCGAGATGTGTCACAAATCTTCACCTCGCTCTTCAGAGGAGACCTTACTTGTATCCCCAAGACTGATTTATTCAAGGATTATGTGATGTATTAAAAATAAACTTCACAAAAATACTTAAACCGACATTTATCTGGCCTTACGGTGCACCTCTCCACTGAGACAGATCACCAATAGGCCAGAACAAGAGCACTGAAAGCTACAGTGTGATAATGAATATACAGTGGCCCAGAAAGTATTTGGACGCTTAAAGGGATAGTTCACCCAAAAATGAAAATGATCCCATGATTTACTCACCCTCAAGTCACTTCAGGTGTATATGACTATCTTCTTTCAGACGAACACAATCGGAGATATATTTAAAAATATCCAGCTCTTCCAAGGTTATAATGGTACTGAAGTGGGGTGTGATTTTGAAGCCCAAAAAAATCCATTCATTATAAAAAATAATGCACATGACTCCATGTAAGCAAAGCAATGCATTTTTGTAAGAAAAATATCCATATTTAAAACTTTATAAATTCAAATAACTAGCTTCTGGGGGACGACCGAATGGATACTGCGTAAGTCGACTTGCATCAAATGAGTAATCCTGTGATGCAATGTATAACGTATAGGAGTAGCTTAAAGGGTTAGTTCAATCAAAAAATGAAAACTATGTAATTAATTACTCACCCTCATGTTCCACACATATAAGACCTTCGTTCATCATCAGAACACAATTTGAGATATTTTTTATAAAATCTGATGACTCAGTGAGGCCTCCATTGACAGCAAGATCATTTCCTCTTTCAATGCCCAGAAAGCTACTAAAAACATCTTTTTATGTGACTACAGTGGTTCAACCTTAATATTATAAAGCGACAAGAATATTTTTTGTGCGCAAAAAAAACAAAATAATGACTTTATTCCACAATATCTAGAGATGGGCGATTTCAAAATACTGCTTCATGAAGCTTCGAAGCTTTACGAATCTTTTGTTTCAAATCAGTGGTTCGGAGCGCGTATCAATCTGCCAAAGTCACGTGAAGCATTGAAATTTCGAACAATTATGACGTAACGAAGCCTCGCTTACTGAAATCACATGATTTTGGCGATCCGAACCACTGATTCGAAACTAAAGATTCGTAAAGCTTCGGAGCTTCATGAAGCAGTGTTTAGAAATATCAAATCATTTGGCATTTTACGATATGATACGATTTTGGTTCGATTCAGCTTGATTCGATATCAATTAATTGGGCCAATCAGGTGCAGTACATATCAAATCTCTCTCAACTAATCCTGTAAACTATACAGGGAACCTCATTTGGTACATTACTATAGTATTAAAGGTTAAAATTAACATTTGAGTCAGCTACACATAGGGAAGTTTTTATAACGTTATAATTTTTTAAAATATAAACAGTGAAACATGATGAATTTATTCATAAAAATGGATTTATTATAAAGAACAGGTAGTAAAATATGGTGAATATGCAATATAGTGCATATATTTAGCAAAATGCTCCTCTCTAGAGTTCATTTTTCGAGCTAACTATCGAGTTTATGGACAATGAATTGTTTTTTTAGGTAAATAACGTTACATGACATATTGTTCTCAAGCTGTTTTAATGACATCTTTCTGTGGTTGACTGAACGACTACGTGAGACATTAATCATTCCGGTAAGTTGTACTGTATCTTTCAACATACCTTCTGATGTTCATTCATGTTTATTTCATGATGTAACTATTAGTAAAGTAAGAGATGATCAGTTCACATATGATCCACGACACTGCTTTGTTTAAACTCCTGAGGCGCTACAGCGATCTGTCACGACGCATTAAAGTGCACCAAAACTGCCAACATTTATTGTTTGAATATCATTATAAAATTGACAGAATTTGTTTCAACACAGAAGTAACACTGCACAAAGCTTATTGTGATTTATTGTATGGGAGGCGCGCTACAAAACCTCATTAATCAACTGAAAACAACACAGACTGAAAGATTGATTCTTGGGATTTAAGAACCAATATTGATTCTTCAAAATGATAATTGATTAAAATCAAGAAATCAATATTTTAAAACCGGCCCTACCAGAAGGCAAGTGCTCGATTTGACCTTCAATTTTGATACTCCTACATGCCCTTTCTGCATATTGAGTTTACATGTTCATAGTCGTAAATTGCAGTTGTTCAAGAGCATTGGCTGTCCTATCTAAGAACATCTTGTAAAGTAGAAACCACATTTCATTCAAACTTGTGTGCAAACCGCTGTGGATGTGGCAAGAAGTTCCCTCATAAAACTCATTATCAAATCAAATCCTAGGACAGAATGTACAATCACATGGGCGTTTGCAAATGAACTGTTTTTTCAAATAGTTTGTTAAAAAGCTTGTAATGATTATCTCTCTCTCATACACTGACACAAAGACATGTTGTATGGTTGTAATTATGCATATAAACATCTCCCAAGACCTCTTTCTAGATTTCTTGCTTTCTCTTGCAATTTCTTCATCCATTTTAGTTCTCCTGAGGCTAGTCTCCACTGTCGCAAATCATAGTCTTTATCATCACACCCACAAAATAACATGCAAACACCTGCTCAGGCTATACACACACCTGTTCTGAGGTAAGTATAGCTTTTAACCATCAGGAAAAATGAAAATGTATCCGGCTCTTGAGAATTTGAGTGATGTGACGGTGGAGTTCTGCTTCAGAGCTGTCAAAACGTACATGAAATACCGCGCAAATGTATTGCTCAAACATTATATGTTGATGATGATATTAGCAGCTCATGTACATTCAAATAATATGAATTTAAAAATGTATTCATTTTTAAACATTTAAATGTGTATATTATGCCCCTGGACCCCCCTAGAGGACGTATACCAACAAACTTTTACAAATTCCAGTGGGAAATAATGTACATTTTATGAACTTTACTCAAGAATACTACAACAAAGCTCCTTTCATGTCAGTAAATTAAAATGTCATTGGACAAATATAGATTTAGACGATATTTGACGATAGTGGTCCTCACATAATTGATCAGTGAGGTATCTTGAGCTGAAACTTCACAGACACATTCTGGGGACACCAGAGACTTATATTACATCTAGTAAAGGGGGCATAATAGGTCCTCTTTAATATAATGCTTTTTATTGATGGTCGAAAACATCGAAAGGAAGAAATTTTTAAAGTGTCACTGAAGAAAATCCAATATGTCCATAGAAATGTGTTTTGTATTTGTTGTAAGTAGATTAAAACAGTAACAGAGAATGTGAGTTCATAATTTGTGTTGTGCATTGCGGTATGTGAATAATGGCAGTAAAAATAACTACAATTCTTAGAGAATAATCAGAATAATGAAAATTGCATGTAAACAGGAGTGAAGAGTTTTGCTTGTGCCATGTAAACATCTTACTGCTATTAAGTCCTTATTGGAAATAATTGCATTCCCATTTCAATCACACATTTAATCACTTTTTGGGCATATAAAAATTAGCATCTGCAACAGATTGCATATTTTTGCTCAGTTTGGACCTCTAAATGAAACTGAGGTCTAGGATATTCTCCTATATATCATACTATAGCATATACAGTATATATATATATATATATATATATATATATATATATATATATATATATATATATATATATATATATATAAGTCTCAATAAACTGTTCCGTTTTAAAAGATTAGATTTTTCTGACTATAATTTCATATGTCAGACTTTAAAGGGACACCTAAAAATCTGATGACAATGTTTGTTAATGTTACGAATCAAAGTTGTATGGTAATAATAATTACAATGAAATTTTCTGAAGAAAATAAACTCAAATGCAGAAAAATTGCAAGAAAAAAAAATTGCCATAAAAAGTGGGCGTTCCATACCAGAGAAGTGGTAACAAGGAAAGTCTTTTTATAGGGGGAGCACTTCCTTTTTGGCAAAAAAATTAAGTATGATTTATCTGAACTAGTTCACAATAAGACCAGGAATGTGCATTAATAAACTAAAAAGTATGATGTGATAAAGGCAACAAGATGTATGAACTGGAAGACAAACAAAGAGACTACTTAATTGTTCTCTTATTGCAAACTTGAACTTTTTTATCCTTCACTGACCCCTCTTTTCATGCCATTTTCCTCCTCATGTCTCTTTCTCTCTTTCTGTCTGTAAATCTCACGGCCTCAAGCAGCTGTTGTGGAAGGAAGAAACACTCATTAATCCATTTCATCTTTGCCAGAAGGAGATGCAGTAAATTCAGTCTCTCACACTCTCATAGAACCACCCCACACCGAGCCTCAGACAGTAGAAACATTAAATATTAACAAATCATATAGTCACCGCACTCCCAAGACCGCTCACATTTCTTGCATACAGTTCATCATTACTGACTGTCAGATGTGTGGGCTGAGTCTTTTTGTACATCCCTCTGCTACTTGGACAAAAATGGTTTCAATACTTAATGAGGTGCTATGCTGCTTACATAACCCACAAGTGATCCATTTGAAAACCTGCACAGGCAGCTACAAACAGCGCCTGCCCAAGAAACTGGACTTGCAATTGATTTCAATAACGTCTGGTGTCTGGATGCTGCTAAGCTAAAAGTGTAATACCAAAGTCCCTGGGTTAGTTCACCCAAAAAATGAAGATTATCCCATCATTTACTCACCCTCAAGCCATCCTAGGTGTATATGACTTTCTTCTGTCAGACGAACACAATCAGAGTTATATTAAATAATATCCTGGCTCTTCCAAGCTGTATAATGGGAGTGAATGGGGCTCAAAAAAGTGCATCCATCCATCGTAAAAGTAATCCATACGGCTCCAGTGGGTTAATATAGGCCTTCTGAAGCGAAGCAATGGGTTTTTGTAAGAAAAAAAAGTGATTATAATGATGCTGAAAATTCAGCTTTGATCTCATTTTAAAATATATTCACATAGAAAACAGTTATTTTGATCTTTAATACTTTTTCACAATATTACTGTTTTTACAGTATTTTGAGCAAAAAGAGACTTTACATTAAAAAACATTAAATAATCTTACAACCCCAAACTTTTGAAAAGTAGTCTACTTAATCCTCAAAATATATCAAAAGAACGTGATATTTTATGCAATATTTGTACTTTGTTTATGAGTATTGCATGATTATACTCTCTGTCTTTCTCACTGTCTTTTATCTTCATATTTTCCAGCTGTTTAGCACAGCCGTTTTACATTTAACACCTAATTTGTAGTTTTTCACATTTTGTCCTCATCAGATTTGTTCTCTCTCATGATAATTAATGTACATTTGTATCATCAAAGCTTACAGTAGTTATACACAGTGAAAATAAATAAAATAAAAACTTTGACAATTAAAAATAGTAACAATAATATTTAAATTAAATAGTAAGACCAGACAAACTTTGTCAGAGAATAACAGGTCATTTTTCAATGTCAGATTTTCAGTTTTGTGGTATATATGTTTTTCTAAGGATGATGAATGCCATGGCCTAGTGGTTAGCATTTTGCTCAGGATATATTGAGCTTTAGCACTTGTGTGGTTTTGAGTTTGGTCCATCTTGGATCCTTTTGCTCATCCTTTATCTGCCATATCTCATGAGGGTCATTCAGTTTGTCCTTTCATTCTGAACCAAGAGTCTGTCATGCTGTAATGTCTTTTTGGAGCCAAATAGCATTGTAGTTTGTTTTAGTGTGTGGGTTTCCCAACAGGTTATATAATCATGATTCATTTGTGAAAAAATGCTATCATCTCATTAAAGTTCAGCAGAACATCAGTCTGGACTCTGTAGGGCGTTAATATATGTTAATGGGCAATATCTGAACATCCAGAAGCCTAACAATAACTGAAATGTTTAGTTTATATAAAAATAATTCATGCATTTCCTTTTTAGATCACAAAACCGGATATTTTTGATGCTGAAGGGAAAAAAATATATAGGAATTTGTGTTGTTTCGGCTCAAAAACACTAAACTGATTTGAAAAGCTGCCTTTTTTTTTGCTTTTTTTTATGACACAATGCTGGCAGATGTTTCTACAGCCTGTGTGTTGTGATGGCAAACACACTCCTTGGGCTTTTGATACTGAAATATATCATCTTCATATTCACTGCTATTGATGTTCCCTGATGATATTTTTAAGAGCTCACACAGGAAGTGCTGCATAATTCTCTCTTCACATAAAATATGTCTAAGTTGGAAAGAAATAGAGGGGATTAACAAAGAATGACTTGTGTCATTTTTTTTTCATGTTTCTTATGTCGTTTTAGCGTAAACATCCTTTTAAAGAAAATTCAGTTTCAGAAATATTAAATATGGAAGCTTGTTTCTATCATGAAATAAAAATGGTAATTGCGTCTTTTACCTCACATTTCTTTTCTTTTTTTCTTTTTTTATTTATGACCTTTTTGTGAGATATAAACTGGCAATTGTGTGTTATAATGTCCAATTGTGAGGGGGGAAAAGACTTTTTCTCCGAATTGCAAGTTTATATCTCAAAATTCTGACTTTATAACTTGCAATTGCATGTTATAAAGTCAGAATTGCAAAAAATATATATTCACAATTCTAAGAAAATAGTCAGAATTGTGAGTTATAAAGTCAGAATTACATGATAAAAACTCGCAATTGCGAGAAAAAAGTCAGAATTGTGACTATATCTCGTATTTCTGACGTTATAATGTGCAATTCTGACTTTACATCATGCAATTCTGACTATATAACGCAATTACGAGTTCAGAATTGTGAGATGCAAACTCGCAATTACAAGCAAAAAAGTCAGAATTGTGGGATAAAAAAGTTGCAATTACCTTTTTTTATTTTTTTTTAGTGACAGAAACAAGTTTCCATAGTTAAATGCATCAGCCAAATGACATTTCAATAAGATTCATTCTTCGGGGAAATCAATCTGTGAATGGTTACAATTAAGTTATCGCTGCACATTAACCTGGCATAGAAGAAAGTATTCTAACATCACCTTTAAATGCATCTGATATGATATACATAATAGGCGAAAAACAGTATGTGACAAAATAATTATGTCCGAATTCACAGTACTCATAAAAGAATAGGCAAAAAGTACCCTGATTTGTGAATGGCAGTGAAATGCATGATGCTGGTATGTCACATGATAATGACAACATGGCGAATGTAGTACGAATGTAGTTCTCAGTCCCATGTTTCTTGGGAATATCCCGGACGAGCCCCCAGCTGAATTACATTTATACGACACGCATTCATACTATATAGACCATACTTTTTAATGGTCGCAAAGTAATTACTTCAGCAGACTAAAAACGAGTGTGACGTTCTTGCGAGGGTCGTAACGAGCTCTTTGGCCCGTTCGTCATCCCCTGAGCCAGATACGGTTCTGTCTGCAGGGTGAGGTAGACGGGAACATCAGAACCAGATGTGAGATCCAACTAGCTCTGGCTCGGACTGCATCAGGAACGCTCTGCCGTTAGCTGATGACTCACCAGCTGCTATTGGCTGTTGGCCACCGTCAGCCAGCCAGAACCTGAAGAAACCAGCCAACCAGGAGACTTCAAATGGGTTAGTTATAAATATAATACTAAAGGAAAGAGGCCATTGTCAACAGGCGCCTGCAGCTCATCTAAACATGCTTATGTTTGTCAAGCTTTAGCTGATCTGCTTTTTTCCGTTCTGAACCAAACTGAAAATGATGTTCAATTAAGAAAGGCTTGTCATTTTAAAGATTCTCATGTGAGTTATAATCAAACTAAATTACCCTGAAAGGATCATTACAGATGATCACTAGCATATATTGTGTTGGATACTGGTGTGCTCGCGTTCCCTCCAATTTTCTTAAAGGGATAGTTCAGCCAAAAATGTAAATTCTCTCAAAATTACTCACCCTCAGGTTGTTCCAATCCTGTATAAATTTCTTTGTTCTGCTGAACACAAAGGAAGATATTTTGAAGAATGTTTGTAGCCAAACAGTTATGGGGCATCACTGACTTCGGTGGGAAAAAATTCAGGTTTGGAACAACTCGAGGATGAGGAAATGATGACAGAATATTCCTTTTAGGATGAACTATTCCTTTAACTAGCTTAACCAGCAAGACACCAGCTGTTTAACAACATGCTCATGAGCTAAATCAACACAAAAACCTGCATAAACTAGACTGATTCGGCATGGACATTTATTCAAAAGAAGTCTTTTCATGTAGGAGCATAAGCCTGTGGACAGTTTTTTACCCTTTTGCGATCCTCCAATTGACCCTTCGCAAAGACCCGCCCCCCTTAGTTACTGTTGCTTTGTCCGACAAGCCGTGACGCTGTCACGCCACACGCTGTGAAAAATACATCGCAGAGCAAAGACGATACTGACAACACGTCGACAGACAAGACAGAGCAGGTTGCTTATGATATTAAACAAAGTCCCAGCTTTCAAACTGTGTAGTTTTTAAAGAAATTCAAACAATAAAAAACGTTTTGTGGCTCTTCAATCTGTCATCACAGATTGCTGTAGCGCCTCAGCTCAAGAGGCTCGTAAACCGATCATCTCTTCCTACTAGTCCTTTTATAGCATCAAATAAACATGAATGAACATGAATGTTGTTTCAAATGCAGAAAGACGTCAATACACAAGTTTAACTCCACCGAGGTTAATCTTCTAACTACTGACTGCTTTGTCGGACAAAATGGCGGATTCAGCATTCTGATTGGTTAGATCGCTTGTCAATCAAACTCCTGGCGAAGGGTCAATTGTCCCATTATCTTTATAAGAGGTTGCTAACGTATTTCAAAATGTTCTCTTAATCAATACCACATCTGCAGTAAAGCTGCAGACAAGCATGCTCAAGTATGATATTTCACATGCATTTCTTGTAATTTTATCACTTGTCACAACTGCTTGTAGAGAAATCATCACTATTCTACTCATCTAGATGGTGAAATGAAAAACTGAAAAATGCATGTTTTTCATTTCATTTTTTAAATGTTTTAGAATGTTTGTTTTTTTAAATTTCACCAGCCAGATGAGTATTGACGCTTGCAGTGAATACAAGCAATTCAGTAATAAGATTACAAGAAATGCATGTGAAATCTCACATCTTAGTATGTCTGAACATTTTGTTCTGTAAAAGTTTTATTCCAATTCATAAAAAGTGCATCATTAAAAACAGACCAAAGTGCACCTTCCAGCTTAAACACAATTTTTTTGCTTCTGCTTGATGCATGACACTGCAAGTTTACTGAATGACTTCAATTTTCCTCAAGTAAACAACTGAATTAAAATAAATTCATGATATTTATCTCTTTCAGTTGGCATGCCAATGGTTGCCAACATGCCCTTACATTAACCATGAACACAAACATTGTTCCTCTCACAGAATATGAAAAACAATCCATCTGCCATCCAGAAAGACAAAACAGATCCTTTGAAACCAAAACCCAAATGTGAATTTACCTAAATTAAATTTGAGGGCAAAAACAGAACAGACAGAAACATGATTGAATTTTGAACCACATGTTATGCTGGTTGCCAGTAACTAACATAAAAACTAACATAAGACTTTACCCTGCTGAAAAATCCAGCATAGCTGGTCACCAGCATATGGTATGTTTTGCATGCTGGGACCAGCTTGGGATGCTGGTATGCTGGTGGTGTGTTGTCTTATGGGTGCTGGTATGATCCCAGCAAGACCACAACAAAACTTGCGCATGTGTTAAATATCATGTTTCTTAGTGTGTGTTTGTAGTTAAATAAAGACCAAGACAATTTTCCAAATGAATTTGCATAAAATATTTAATAAAACTGGTACACTAGTAACACTGCTAAATTTTCACATGGTCCCAATCTATAGATAGAGTAGATTCACTCTACAAAGTGATTATTGAGCATTAGTGATGAACACCTGCTGTTAACAAGCAGAATCACTGAAGATAAGAGGAACAACAAGTACACAAAAAAGAGAAGATATGAGCAGAAACACCACAGCTACAACAACTGACTTACAGCCACACAACTTTAGAGGAAATCATCTGCACATAAAAATCAATATCTCACCAGAGATGTGTGATTAAACAACTCTGAAAACAGCATTACCATATTCACTTATTACAAACCAGTTTGGCTTTATTTCTTTATTACATATACAAAGGTTGCTATGGTGATCAGTGTTAATAATATATTCATCAAAGGATCCTGAAAAAATGCATCACAGTTTCCTCAATAATATTAAACAGCACAACTGTTTCACCAAATCAGCATATTAGAATGATTTCTGAAGGATTTCTGGAGTAATGATGCTGAAAATTCAGTTTTGCCATCAATTACATTTTGAAATATTTTAAAATAGAAAACAGTTATTTTAAATTGCAATAATATTTATTTCACAAAATTACTGTTTATACTTTTTGAATCGATGCATGATTAAATCAATGCAGCCTTGGTGAGCAGAAGAGGTTTCTTTCAAAAACATTTAAAGATCTTAAGGACGCGTATACCGATTAAATCAGCCACAGAAAAACTGATCCTAAACGTGATCACAGGTGAAATGAGGTTAAACAGTGTTGTTGAGCCACGTTCTGGGTGCCTGCTGGTGTGTATCAGAACCTCTGACATCAATAAACGTCTCACTATTGCCTCACCAACCAGCTGTCCCAACACACATGATTCAATTACTGCACAAAACTGTGTGTTTGTGCACGCTGGGTCCGTGCGGTGGGCGCAGGGGGTAACTGGAGTTTATCGAAGCTGTTGATTACATATTTCCAGTCGTGCAGATGTGAATGGGACATGCGAAGGGCTGGAAAATGAGACCGGATTTGTTATGGTTTTGATTAGATGGGATGAATCACCAATGGAGGCGCAGATAACCTGCAGTCGTGAAAGTGTCCTTGTGTGCCCCGTAAAAACGGACAGATGAAGTGACCTCTATTTCGCTCTTTTCATGACAGCTGTTATTTAGCCCAGACTTGTTATGCAGAATGAAGCACATCTCCTGCTCTGTTTCTTAATGTTACTGTAGGACACTATTAAATGCAGCTGGTTTGGTGCTGTCAGAGTGACCGCTCTGCGCTTGCTGTCATAAGATTCATTTAGGCCGACTCCTGGTTCTGGTTTAATGCTGTTGGACTTTTAAACTCAGTTTACTCAGCCCTGAACACAAATTGACTTTTAATGCAACAAAGGAGTTTTTATTTTTCTTGGGCTAGCCACAAATAACAGACGGCAACACATCCCTGCTAAGAAGTCAAAAAAGATGGATGGCTTGGATTGTAGCTTTGCTTTATTTTGGCAGGCAATTATAACAATAGAATATTGATTATCAGAGGTTATAGAGGCTTCTATATTATGAGGATATTTTTATTCACAAAGGACAGTCGGACTTCCCATTTAGCTATCAGTTTTGTTAGCGTCTCTTTGCTGCTATGCCAAGAAAAATGCCTGATATGCCAAACAGAAACAGTCTTGTATTGTTTTTGACAATTTCTGCAATTATTCTTTAGGTTCGACAGCTCAAAAACATCTGCAATATCAAAAATCATGCTTTTCCCCTCACAGATTTCTCTATGATCAATAATAGGCTGTGTTTAATGCACAAGTCTGAAATTTCTGTCTGCTTACATTCACAAAAGACATGTCTGACTGTTTTTACTTTTTATAAATCTCTATTGATTCAATAGAGCATGTTGCTGAGCTAATGATGCTTGATGATGTGCTAAGCATAAAATATCAAATGCGTGAGTTACTTGCATTAATGCTTTGATGCATTATTGTGTATTGATGCTTTAGCAGAAAAAAATAGCTTCTTAATGGATTTTTAATTATCTTTTATGACTTTAATACTCTCTCTCTCTCTCTATTTAAATATATATATATATATATATATATATATATATATATATATATATATATATATATATATATATATATATATATATATATATATGGTAGGACAAATACACTCATATTAAAAATACAATCTATAAAAATATGAATGTAAAATATAAATTAAGAACATAAACTTTTAGTTAGCTTTATGACTTTTTACTGTACAAATATTTTAAAAAACAAAACGATCAATTTATTTGATAAGCATCAATGAATGATGTATTAAAACATAAAACTGTATATACAGTCAAACCAAAATGTATTCAGACACCTTGAACATTTCATTCATTAATACAGTTTATTCACTGTAGTTTAAAAAAATGGTAATAAAATATGTCAAGATCTCAGAGTTAAACTGTGTCAGAAAAAAATTAATCGATGTCAAATAACACTTAAGCAAATGTATTTTTGGTTCCAAATTTTTATCAGTTTTAGTGATACTGACGGTATTTCACTGTATGAAGACGTTTTGTGTATAATATGTCACAGTTTACTTTATTTTGCTATCCTCACTTACATAAATGAACTATCAAAAATATCAAAAGTGTCTGGATAATTTTTTACTGTCTATATATATATATGAAAAAATATGAATTAAGAATATTAACTTTTAATTAGTCTTTTATTACTTTTTTTGTAAAAAATATCTTTAAAAAACTAATAAAATATCAATTTATTTGATAAGCAACAATGAATGATATATTGAAGCTTAAAAAATTTTCTCTCTCTCTGATATATATATATATGTATGATATGATATATATATATATATATATATATATATATATATATATATATATATATATATATATATATATATATATATAGATATATAGATAGATAGATAGATAGATAGATAGATAGATAGTGTATTTTGTAAAATAATGCAACGATTTGTTCCAAACTTGTTTAATACTAGTAGGATGTAGGATGAATACAGTCATTTTACATTTACATATTAAATATATTAAATTTACATTTTATCTATAAAAACAAATCTTATGCAATTTTGCTACACTGTAAAAAATTTTTTTTATTATTTATCACACTTTTTCTTTTGTCAAATCAACTTAGATAATTAATGTGGTTCAGATGACATAATATTTTGAGTGTCTGGTGATTAAATTAATTGCCTTCATTGTATTAACTCAAATTTTTTATTTCAATTAACTCAAAATTTTAAGGCAATCGGTTACTTACTTTTTTTAGTTAGTTAAAACAACAATTCTTTTTTTTTTTTTTTTTTTTTTACAGTGTACTCAAGTGAATTTCTTTTGTTTCAAGCATTTATAGATATGTTAACTGGATAAAAAAAAAATTCCATTTAGGATTTTTATTGCAGCGTTTGCAATATTGATTGCTCAACTTTAAACCTGAAAAAACCCAATCTCATGTCCATTTCTCTGTCATTTGGTTCAAGATCTGATCTGTGCCAAATATCGGTGAAAAAAATATGATTGTTTGACAGCACAGATGCAGTCATAGACTTGAGATACACCAGAGCCCCTCTTGCTTCATACAAAAACACCCTGTTTTCTAAACCTATCAATCTCAATCTGATCATTACATAAACATCGACTGATTAACTACATTAGTGAATAGTGATTATGACATCTGAAGTGTGTTTGTTAGTGACTTTGTCCATGTGTTTGTATGTTCATCAGTGTATGTGACCGTGTTTATTTGCGTTTCTCTGAAGAGCGAGTGAGTGAAAGTGCTGATTAAAGACTCTTTGTTCAACTCTTTGTTCAGCTCATGTTATCTGGTTGTCATCCACTTACACTCTCGTCTGCAGTTCACATCATCCATTCATGCACGGATGTATTTTAGATTCAAAGTTTTCACAAGATGGTTGAGCAGCTTCACACTGTAAATACAAAACAAGAGAACAGGATAGATCCAGAAGATGTTGCTTGCATGTGGAGATAACTTTCAGCTGCAGTATTCATAACATGTCATAAACACTCAGCCATCTCTAAAACACAGAAATGGTGAAATCACTCTTGCTCTAGGGGAACATTAAGTGCTTAAAATCAAATAGGGAATAAAACAAAGACTTTAGAGCTGGAAATGTTTTCATCCATCGGACACCAACAAAAAGTACAATCGGCTTTTTTTGCACATGCATCATGAAAATACTATTAGAGGTTTTGAAATACAACAGTAACAGTGATGCTTGATAAGAACTGAATAAAGACATGGAGGCATGCGCCCTTTTAAAACTTGCAAAAAATGGAGCAATGAATGTTTTACAATCCAATTTCATGATGTGAACCAAATGGAAAATTTTTAGTAGATTTTCACGAGTAATACAACAAATTGGAGGTCTGATACAAGCACTACCAAATCTGAGTCCCAAAGCACCACGGTTTTTCCAGTTATAAATATAATCCAACAAAACTCTTATACACTTATGTATTGTTAGCATTCTTTTGGGCTCTCGAAAAGGGGTTTTTGGTGTTGTGTAATGGTTTGCTGACAAAGGTTTTTGACTACCGATAGAGACTTGTTAAAAATGGAAAATCTGGTACAAATCAAAAACAACTTCCTGCGTCAAAACCCCTCTCTTTCTCTCTCTTAAATCACAGAGACAGAAAATGTCATTTCGCCCTTAATTGAATCTAGCTCCGATTTTACAGGAATTTTTCCCATAATCGCTTCCCATAGCAGTTGCCAGTATACTTCAGTCTGGCCATCTGAAAAAAAAAAAAGCCAACATGTAGTCAATGAAAAGCAGTTGACATAAATTTAAAGCATTTTTATGTTAAATATTGTATCCTTTCCCAGACAGCTGACAGTGAGACATTCATAGGTTGATTCCCGGAAGAGCGTAAACACTGTAAACACATTGCTCTGGTTGTTTGGGTAATGCCTGGAGAGCAATCCGTTCACATTCCCATTCATCTGAATGGAAGTTGCTCATCTGGGTGAGTGCATTTCATGCTTTCAAGAGCCTCCAAACAAGAATCAGGCACTGGTCAACTATAATCTAATCAAATAGCAGTCAACAGTAGTGTCTAGATGTTGTTTGAGGGGAAAATTTAATTTGTCAATGGTTATTTTAAATGGCTGTCAATGGAGAAAGCTGCTTTTTGGGTTCTGATGGTGTAGTAACAACATCTACCAGCAGGGAACAATGCTAACCAACCAAACTTTGACCCCTGGGTGCAACATTTTAAGTCCAACGACATGGTTTGGGGCGGGACCAGGGCTTTTTTGCTCAGCAGCCACTGTGGCCAGTGGTTTTTCAAAGTTACGAGCCACTCAGCATTTTCACTAGCCACAATTTTGACATTGATACCATAGGGAAAAACAGCCATATAGATATTTTTAATATTATATCATAATTTGGCACTGCTGTCACTTTAAGACCTGATGCACAGATCCATTATACTGTTACACATGCATTTTCTTTCTCAATTGTTTACTTTCACTTAAAGGTGCCCTAGATTCAAAAATGTAATTTATTGTTAAATAACAAGAGTTCAGTACATGGAAATAACATACAGTGAGTCTCAAACTCCATTGTTTCCTCCTTCTTATATAAATCTCATTTGTTTGAAAGACCTCCGAAGAACAGCAGTTAGCCACGGAGCCACGGAGCACAGCCTCAAACTCATTCGGAATCAATGTAAACATCCAAATAAACACTGTACTTATGCGATTAGACATGCTGCATGACGAACACTTTGTAAAGATCCATTTTGAGGGTTATATTAGCTGTTTAAACTTTTTTTATGTTGTTTAAGGCAAGTGCGAGCTCTTGGGGCGTGGAGCACGTGATTTAAAGGGGCCACACACCCTGAATCGGCTCATTTCTAACTATGCTCCAAAATAGGCAGTTAAAAAATTAATTAAAAAAAAAATCTATGGGGTATTTTGAGCTGAAACTTCACAGACACATTCAGGGGACACCTTAGACTTATATTACATCTTTTAAAAAAAAGTTCTAGGGCACCTTTAAAACATAACTGACTGTGTTTACGTGAATACTCGCCATTATGATATTATTTTGAGTATTTGACCATTTGAGCGCAATAAGCAGAGAAAAAGA